>NC_052144.2:34309719-34609719 GCF_016086655.4 Lepeophtheirus salmonis | reverse complement strand
ATTTTTTCGAGCGTTAAAAAAGTTGATAAGTAAACCCATTTGTGGGGTGTGCCTCATTTTCGGAATGTACAACTACGGAATAGTTTATCTCATCTTTATTAATTGTCTTATGAAACAAAAGTTTAGTATATTCTGAAAAAAGTAAAAGTTCCTTGATCCAAGGGATCTCCTGCCACGTTCTTCTTATATGTTATCGTTATTATTTAATACATCTATCATAGCGTTACCTCACTAATACAAAAATGGTCTATCTATTTTGATATCAGCTGTCAATACTTGATGCGTCATAGCTATTTCATTATTTGTTCTTTTTGAAAAATAAACGAAGTAATAAGTTGTTATATACTCATGTTCCGTTTCCAAAAGAACAGGAATATACCATTTCTAGTTGATACCTCCTTGTATATACTCGTACATATATGTATTGGCCATCTTATCATATCTATGTAAAAGTTTTGGCTATCATATAAAAATACAAATTCAAAATATGTTCTCTAATATCATTTTAAAAATTATGGGGAAATAATATGACAATTATAGTCTAGGAAAGCATGAGAAAGCATGAGATATAAATAACAGTTGCTGTGATTTACTTATTTGGCTAACTACCAGATGATTTTGGGCCTTTTTTGGTTCCTTTTTGGAAGAATGGTTTCGTGATACAATAAAGGTAACAACATACCATGTGTATATTTTTATAAGTACTATCCAGACAACTTGTACTAAAAATATCCTGACGTGTGTCAATGTCGGGGTAGTTTGACATCTTTATTCTTGTATAATATACTTATTTATATATTTTTTTCATTTCGTCTAAGCCTCTCTTTACTTCTATCAGTCATTCTTGATCTCTTTTAATGGGATGTGTTTCCCTCACATCGTCAGAAACAACAAAAAGTATTTTCTTGAATTATTCATTAATTCAAGTCAAGTAGTGTTATTTTCGATTATTTTAATCAATACATGGAACTAATCGGTTGAGTATTAAAAGATACATTATTGTTTAAAGTTCAAGAGTAGCTGAATTGAAAATTGGCTCAAGCTAGCAAAAAAGAACATTAACAAAAAAAAAAGTCAAAAAACATCCCAAGATTTATTTTAAATTTCGTAATTTTAAATACCAATTGGTGTTATTATTTTAACTATGTTAAAGCTTAATATATTTAATTGAACATTTATTTTCTATGTACAAACATATGTGTGCCAGTTTATTGTATCACTAGTGATAGTACACGGCATTGCTCGTAGTTATTAGGGGTTGTCGAACAGATAAAATTTACTTAAAAAATATAGAAGATCGTCACAATTACTTACGCTTTTCCAGAGCACACTCACACATAGTAACTCAATACATAGATGATCTCTCCTCAAGAATGAAAGAATATTAATAACAGCATGTAAAACAAAATAATACAACGTGATGAGCCAGGAAGTAATTTAGTGGCTTAATCCATACCTGGCTGAGCCTTAGCTAACTATGATCATTGTTAAGAATGATTGTTTCACAAATATTTTATAGTATAGAGTTATATATTTACCTCAACGCCTCCAAAATTTCATTAAGTTTGTATATCATTCACATCCAACTATATAAATAGGCTAAAATACAAACCATGTTTTAATATGAGTTCATAAATTAGAATACTGTTTTAAAAATAAAAAAAACTACATTGCTTGTTTCTTTACTTTCTCAATGATCCAAGAGTACATCTGAGATTTTATTAGCAATTTCTATAGTAACCTCATTTACTAAATTACTACGATGAATGCAAAATTTCATAAGTATACAGCCTCGTATAAACTCAGTCAACCAGATTTTTACATTTATAAACGAAGGAGCAGACTCACTCAGAGTCGAATCCAGTTCAAGTTTTATATTGTTTATTCTGAGGCTTTTTAAATAAAAGGATTTTATAATATAACAATGACTAATTTTTACAAATTCACTGACAACGGTCAGTATTAATGACTGCAAAACAATTGCTAAACCTAATTGAAAAATATTTTTTTATAATTTCTGTACTTTCTAATACAATTATTATTATTTAAGCTGTCGGCCCGGGTACTTCTTTGACAGCCTTCGTAGATAAGGCTTACTTTACTTTTCTTCAAAGAAAAAGAAATGAATCCAATAAGAAGTATAAAATACGATTATTTTTCATAATGCTATAAAGTTATAAATAAAAGATAATATTTTAACACAAAACCCTATTTGTTACATGATTCACAATTAATAATTAACATCCAAAATTTACAAGGTTGGATTTCCCATTACATAAAGTGCAATATCCACGTCACATGTTCCTTATTATGGTAATTTGTTATATTTATTACTGGGCTTAATTTAATTAAATATTTTTTTTTTTATAAAATGGAGTGAAAAAAACTTTTATATCCTAATTCATGGTCATTTAACTACTCGTACTTAATGAAATGGCATTTAAAGGCTTAATAATTAACTTTTGAGGGTTATTTTATAAATACATATAATGTATTTATGAATTGACATCTAGCATAAGATAAACGCTACCAGACATTTATTTATGTCTATTTTTAAAAATTAATATCTAAATAAATTAATTCAACCCAAATCTTTCATTTTTATTTATGTATTTTTTTTTAACATGCCGATATTGACATATTTTTGACCCGGCTTCACATCTCTTCCAGGGAAGACGGAATAAAATTATTTGCCTCCCTGGAAGAAACCCGAAGCAGAGGCAAAAAGTTGCCACTCTATAGAACATATTCAATCCCAATAGACAATTTTTGCATGTCTATGAATATCCTTTTTACTAGTGGAAAATGCAAATGGTAAGGAATATAACCAACATTTGTAAAAAGATAATTTAAAAGGCATAGGAATTGAAGCTTTAATTTGGACAATCACTCAACCTTCATTAGTTATTGAATTAATAATTGTTCAGATTTCAATTGACCAACCGGTAAATAGCAGCAATATGGATGTAATATGTGTTTTGGAACAACTTTTTCAAAAACCTATTTTTTTTACCAATAAATGACTTAGAAAAAAATAACTTCTTGTCCTACTGTTCATCAGTTCTTAAATTATTTTTATTAAGAAATACATTACTTATATGGATATACAAAAAAAACTGTTCAAACTTTTTTTTTTGTAACAGTTAAGATAGCCTGAACATGAATTCCAATACTATACTGTAGGGTGAAACAGGAATAATAATCTTATAACATACTTTATTTGCAAAAAATATATATATGACAATATTTTAAGGAATAAATAAATATAAAAATAATAATGAGCTAAATATAAAAAAATGTTTACTTAAATATGTGCATTGTGCATATTTTTTTTTTTTTTTTCAAAATCAAATTTTAGATGCACATCGGATAAGAACAATATTTTGTTCAAACCAAGGTGTTATTCTTATATGGATACGAATGCATATAACAAATTATTCATTAATAGATAGTTTTCATAGATATATTAGACAAAAACATTAGTAATCGAAATATTCCTTATTAAATTGAATAAATATTCTTGAGGGTTGCCAAATATGTGCCTCTTTTATGATTAGTCCAATTACAGTAAACTGATATTATTGGAAATAAAGCTAATTACAAGGATGGTGTATTTACTAAAAGTAATCCTTTTTACAAGAAGAATTATGTCTTATCAATTCTCGACTTTTCAGCAGACTTCTCTGAAATTAAAGTCTTCTAAGATGGTTTCTCAATGGATATTAATCTTATTCTTGAATGTTGGAGTGCATTTTAAGGTTATTTTCTGCCTCCACTACCGACTGTCCCTAATTTGCACAAATATTAAACAGATTTATTACTTCAATCGCCAATTACTTAATGTAAAATTGATGGGGAAAAAAATCTTTTTTTTTTAAATGGTACTTTTAAGAATTTATCTATTCATATCAGAGTTAGAAACCTCGTGGTAGCAGATCCACATTTTTGGTAGACCCTCCAAAATGATTGTTTTTTTGCCTTACAAAATTATGAAAAGGAAAAACAATTTGTCAACTGGAACTAGGGGAAAAAAATATCAATTATATAAATATTAACACGATGATATTTTAAACGATGTAGATAGTACTTAGGTATGAAAATACCAGACTTGTAAGCGTTCCGCTATTTTAACGTTCTTTTCAAAAAACAAATCGTTCAGTCTTGTGCGTTCAGCCAAATTTCCGCTCCGCGTTCCAATCATAAAGAAGTACCATAATCACTATACGATAGTAAAATATTGAGGTTTTGAAAAATTATACCGGGATTAACATGGGCTCATATTGAAGACGCTAGAGGAGCTGATTATGTAAATCAAGGTTATTGTAAAAAGGAAAGACCTCGTTAAACAACACAGTTTCAAGATTTTCTAACACAATAATATTAGCACTCAAATGAGCTACACCTGAGTAGAATTGGTTCATTCATTGTCAAGATAGAAGCCAAAAGGCAAAGTATAGCCGATTTAATTCACGAATGACCTAAAAATTGGGACCAAAGAGTACCATTACGTCCTAAAAGGAGTATGTCTTTCCCTAGGTCAAACTATCCATTGGGAAACTATGTGTTCCAGTGGGACTTCTCCTCGAGGCACAAGGCCCAAGAACATGCAGCAATGGCTCATGAATAATTTTTAAAATTTCTGGAAACACGATTTGTGGCCTTCCTTGTCCCCAGACATTAATCCCTTTCGACTCTGGTATCTGGGTCTGTGCCGTCTCCCAATCCCAGTGTTGACGCGCTAAAGAAATCATGGTAAGAGGCAGTGGGCGGCCATGTCTTAGGGACATGACGTGAAGGTGTACAAAGCCCTTTGGTCCATGCTCGATGTCATGGTGGCAGCAAAGGGAGGTCATTTCGAGAAATAACTTTGTAATTATTGTTCTTTTGAATAATAGGTATATAGCGTCCTCGTTCAACACTATGTTGTTTTAGAGGAAGTCGATTTTTGGCATTCTAGGCTAAAAGGTCGTTTCGCTGTCGCGTATTTTATTTAAAAGAGAACCAAAACCAAAAAATAGTATGTAAATATCGAACGATATCTCACTATCTTAGTCACATCACACGTCGAAAGAGTCACAACTCTCGTTCATTGTACGGAAAAAATCATATTTCTCAATTACTACAGTTATTCAGATCTCTTCGATGAAAATAACTTCCAGCAACATTGCAATTATAATCACTAATGATTGGGAAGCTATACTGTGCCCTAGCATCAGACAAAAGCAGAATTTATAATTTTTAGTATCCCATTTGCTAACATTGAGGGTCAAAGGATGAACCTTGGCCCCATCAAGCAGAATTATTGAACTGGTCAAGTTTAATGTTCGAGTTAATGTAAAGTACTAGAAACTTTCATGGTCAATAAGAGCCTTCAAGAAGCGTCCACTCAGACCCCTCCTTGTGCCTCGTTCACGAATAGCGTTCTCGTCTTTGCTTGATCAACTCTTCAAATCATATTTTAAAAGGGGGAAAAATATAATCTTTGATTTCTTGAACTTTTCGTAAGTACTATCCACAAGCCTGTAAAATACTGAAGAAAACTAATTTCCTCCTTAGTTCTACAGATATAAGTGTCTAAAGTTAATAAAATAGAAAACATTTTCTTAATCAAAAGACATCAAAATTGACTCGACTCTCACTTCAACATCAACAATTCTCACAATTTTTATCCAATTATTATAAAATTCGTGTGTAGATTTATAAAAACATTAATTTCAAGAATGTAAATTTTTTACATATTCAAGGAAGCATTTTTGTATTCATGGTCCCTCAAAAATACCTTGTAGTAATTTATAAACCAAATTTTAAATACCAATTATAGTATGTAACGCAACACCAAAAAAAAAAAAAGTTCATTTTCTTTAACTACACAAACTCAGCAACACTTAGGTAAAAAATCAGGAGAAAGAATTGAACCAGGGGGATATTTATTCATGTATCTATAAAAATTTGCTCTGGTCATTAAACGTTCCAACGTTGGGTGGAGATTATTTGTACATATAAATATCTTACAATGAACCAATTTTGTAATAACATATATCAGTATAAAAAATATAAAATTTTCATGTTATTTACTTTATTAAAGCCATATATTTGAGGGTTTCAAGTTTGTAAAGTTGAATAAAGCATATTCTTCATTTAATATTAAAAAGTCTTAATAATTAATATATTAAATATTAAAAAAAAAATGTGCCAAATATAATTCCTAAAATACTACAATATTTTTTGTTATTGTGTTTTATAATATGACCTTTCCTTTACATTTGAACAATCGATAAACTTGCTAAATTAACAAACTGATAAGTTTACTTTAGTGAAGCTAAGTATGTAATATTCAAGAAAATAAACTTCTTTTTTTTCTCCGGCACATAGTTTAAATTGACCTTATAAAATGTGTGTTAAAAAGTTTTTCACGCTTTTTTTTAAGGGTGATGTATCTTAAATACTCCATTTAACATGCATTAAGTACTAAATTGTAATGTTTATATTTTTTAATTAATGTACATACAAATTTTGAACATAATTGGATACAAATTATATTGTATTTTGATAACTTTTAGAGCCCATATATATATATATCAATTCATAAATGAGTATATCTCCAATTTTCAACGTGCATTAGCAAATATTTAAACATGTGATTAACTCTTCCGGTTGTTTTGTCATGGAATAACCATTTTTTCCAATTGATTAAATTTATATAAGCGTTGTTTTACAACATAATTCATAAGTAACCTCGTAGAATATTTTTCCAACTACAGAAATACCCCCAAATAGTCTGAATAATAGATTTATTGAATATACCAGACTATTTAAATACGTATTTTTCGTGATTATCAGTGCCACGAACTTTTTAGCATGTACATGATGCATTTTATTTGAAAGTCTTGAAATGAAAACGAGGTAGATATAGTGAAGCCTGGATTTAAAGGAGTATTGTTTTTTAAAGTATACATATATCGATAATGGCTGTTTGAAAGACCTTATTGTAATTTCATTTGTTTAATATCTGGTTTTTTTTCAATAATATATCATAAAAAACACCTTTACGAGTAATTACTTATAATAATAATTATAGGTCACTTAAGCAATTGGTACAAAAAGTTTTTTTTGAAAAAAAAAATATATAGCTTATATATAAGAGTTTTACAATTTATTTTCCAAAGTCATTATAGTGAAAAATACTATCATTAGTATGGAACAAAGTCAAGTCAAGGTTACTCAATAATGTGAAATGATAATTCTAAAATGAAAATACCTAAAAGAAAAATATCCTACTATATAAATAGGTATAGTATATACAAGGGTAAGTTGTTCCTTTCAAAATGATCCTTGGTTTCAAAAAGAAATCAAAATCAAAAGGGTAAATTAATTGTTAGCCTGAAGGTCTAATTTAGACTGTTTCGACCTGAAATATACGAAAATATTATTTTATATTTTTTAAAACTCATTTTTCTATACTTTATAGTAAATATAAAAATATTTTAATAATAACTTGTTTTAATGTGTTGAGATCAGATGCACAATGTATTTGTATACATACTAACACAGGTTATAAAATGACTATATATATTTATATAGGTACGTAAATCTGTATATCTTGTTTTAAAAATCAAATAACATAAAAATAAGGAACTATGCAGGACTAAAGAGTGTCATGAGCTTAACAATAGAAATAAGTATCTTGAATGAAAAAATGGGTACTATGCTTTTTCTTCGTTTTCTTCTTGAACGACATCAGACTCCATCTTTTTCCTATAAAATTAAGTAATAGTTGTATTAAATGCTACAATTTGTATGTATTACAAATTATGTAACTTTACATATCCTTACATTTGGAAATATACATATCATTTAAAAAAGGTGATGTAATCCAGTAATTATTTTTGTAAATATTAAGTATTTGACAATCATTTTCCATAATTTTATGTCTACATATGTGGCTCGTCAATACAAAAGCCAAAATGAATAACTTTTTCTCAAAATTGAGCCTGTTTCAGACATTTGTATTCTTTAACGGATTATCATTAATTTCTTTCAACAAACTATTGTTATTAAATCTTTGATTGTGTTGCAAATTCCAATAAAAATAGAAAACAATTATTGTCAAAATGAAACTTTCACATATATCAGGTTCTAATAATTATATGTAGATTCTAAGTTATATTAAATACTCTTAGATATCTCAATTTATCCAAGAACAATAAATAAAAAAGTAAATAATTGACCTAAATATGTCTATGAATTATTGGACTATAAGTACGTGTACACATATGGCATTAAAAAATATTGATGCTCATATCAAATTAAGTCAAATAAGGATCAATTCAATTGTTTAATAAACAATAAATAATACTTGAAAAATCAATACCCAGGTCTTGAAGAAAAATCAATTTTTTCTAAGCCAGTTGTTGTAGAAACATAAATTTGAAGTTCGTGCAACTCATCTGTTGATTTGTCCTTTGGAACAACGTATTTAATATTTTCCGTTCCTGATGATGCCGATCTCTTTATTTTCTTTGATTTGAATCTAGATTTTGATTGAGGGACCATGTTTTTTACAAGATTTTGTCTATCTTCGTCCTTCATTCGTTGTTGCTTCAGTTTCCGATGTTTATGGAATACACATGCAGAAACACAGCTTAGAAATAAAATTATCACAATCACAGACATAGCTGAAATGAAAAAATATTTACGAATCTAATAAATCTATGAATTTGGAAATATGAAAAGCAATTAAGAAGCGATGATTTAAATGCATATCATTGTAGAACTAAAGGGAACTCGCAATATATAACATTCGAATGTAAATTCTTATTCTATCAAGAAAATTTTGCAACAAATGAAAAAATCGAAATTTAGATAAAAATAAAGGAAATATGACTAAATTATATTAGTTTTAAGAATAAATAATTAAACCCTTTAAGGTGGTTCATTATTAAATTTCAATTTGTTATAGCAGATTAAGATGTAATATTATACATTCATTTATACAAGCCTCGTTATGACCATATTTTGGCCAACAAACGGGCTAGTTGTAAAGCGTGAATGTATAAAATAATACAAAAGAATAAATTACGAGTATACGAAGAAAATTTATGAACTTGCTAATCCCTGTGTTCCGATCAATATAATATCTCAAATGTTCCCTAAATGACTAAGTTTCGACTTTTGATAAAATTGTGTTATCTCATAGCAAAAGAACAAATAAGTTAAAAGTAAAACTATTAAAAGTGGACTGAATTATTGTTAGAATAATGATCCTCCAGAAATTACTTTTACCCTTTTAAATCAATTTTTATCCCAAATGTTGAAGAATATTTGACCACCATGACATTTTTCTAACAATAATCTGCATTATATAATACAACTTTAAAGTAAATTTTGGAGCTTTAGCTTTTTTGATGTTTTAAAAAAAAGGACTTGTTGCAACTCGCCACCCGTCTATTTTATTATAATATTTGTTACCAGGGGCGTCCATTGGTAGTGGGCTAGAGGGCCTGTATCTCCCCCCTCAAATATCCAAGTTTACAAAAAATTCAGTACTTTTTTTCCGAAATATTTAATTTTCTGTTAATAGCTATAGATTTTAAAAAAATTCCAATTATTTCATAATTCATTTTTTATTCGTCACATTTAATATTTATAATGTAATTTTGAAAAAAAAACTTGCCTAGAAAATTTCCAAAAAAATAAATGTTTCATTTTTTTTTTCACAATTTTTTTTTGTCGATCCCTATAGATTTTTGAAAAAAAATTTCAAAAAATTTAATATTTTTAATTAAATTTTTTTTTCAAAAATATAATTTTTGAAATTATTTTCCAAAATGTTTAATTTTTTGTGAACAAATGTAGATTTTTGATACTTTTTTTCAAAAAATTCAATATTTGCAATTTCATTTTTATCCTTTTTGGTGAATAGCTATGGATTTTTGAAAAAAATTCAAAAAGTATCCTCCCTAAAATATAATCCTGTGGACGCCCTGGTTGCACATGATAAGTTCAACCCCATGAATGTCATTCATAATCAAATGACTTAATTTAGACTGGTAGAGGTGTATTATTGCTATTAAATTGATAATTCTATGATACAATAATGATTACACCAACGTGTTAAAATATTGCATAATCTGAATACGACTCATTTTGTCAGGAACCTCTGATAATTATATACATTGAAACTTCGAAGCAGGAAAGTAAATAAGGATGCCTGTTTATCATTTTATCGAATCCAGATAGATAATAAATATGCCTCAATTTTAAAAATGAATCTTTAAGATTCATTAAAAATAATGGAGTCAAAGTAAGCAAGAAAAATAATTCATTAAATTGAGATCTAGATACATATTACTTTGTGAATCGATGGTCATTATGACAACCCAACTAAAAATGACAATGAATAATCAAATTGGCAATTATAATTGAATGATTATAGATATGATTTGGACCAGATTTTACAAATATGAAGCTGTTGGAGAGGTTTCCATAAGAGTGCTAAAAGAACATTAGCATATATTTTGTGAAAAAATGGATTGAATATCAATTACTTTAGGATAGTATTGTCGCTATACTAATATTTTCATACCGCTACCAACATTTGTATCGGTGTTTTTATATTGTTTGATAATTTTTTGACTAATAACAAATTTATTGATTTGTATACTACATACAAAAAAGTAAAGTACAGTTTTAAATGTGTCAGTACTCCAGTATCACATTATTACTAATATAGGGAGTAACAATATTTTAGGACTTGCGACTTCTCGAAATATTAAAAAACAAAATTCGTGAATTATGTATTTAACTTTTTTGTAGGTCTGCTTTACTCTAATTTGTTTCTTAAGCCTACGTTGTTAAAGTCCCCGAGTCAATTATTTTAAGATTATAGCCTGTTTCATTTAAATCAACACCACAACCCTCATAATCAAAAAATTAAGATAAACTATAACGTACTAATTGCTATTTTTGTAATATGGTTATCCTCTCCAGCGTATAAACACTCATCACTATTAAAAATTGTCACATTATCTCTAATAAGATCAATAGATTCACTTTTTTCTTCATCCATTCGAAAATAGGCAACAAGTTCAATTGTGGGCCCCTTAAAAATATCCTCTTTTTTCTCCTCTGCATGTAGACAGAAAAAAATGCGCTTGTCGAATCCCGGGATTTCCCTTGATTCTTCATGATTTGTAGTTACATAGGTATGTTCCCAATACAAAGGTTCATTACGATCTCCTAAGCGGTAGTGTCGTGGACTTTTTATTAGGAAAGAAATATCCAGTGGAGAATGGCAGTGATTAATTCTAGCTGAGATCTGAAGCGGAATACCTCCAACATTTTTGTGGCATGAGGCTATCAGGCCCTCAAATTTACAGGCATATGAACTATCATCTAAAAATAAATGAATTACATACTTATCAATGATTTGGTGTGAAATACTTACAAATAAGACTGAACAAAGCAATAGTTGATATATATTTTTGGATTAATTGTTGGGCGAGGTGATTGCAAATATGTTTCTTCATAATTTCATTTCAAGAAATGTAACGTTTAACTATATATTTTATACATTATATTTATAAAATATAATGCTATTATTATTTTTTTTACCTGTGATGTTAGTATGAGTAACTATACCTTAAAAATCCCTATTCAACAAATATAAACCTCCTTCTAAATTTTTACAAAGAAACAACAGGTAGTATTTTTAAAGGGTTCTATATTACAATTATATCTTAATTTTTTAATTTATTTAATCAATTTGTAATTAGTTCAGACAAACCCATCCCAAGGAGCATTCTTCTCCAGTTTCTTGAACAATGCATGAGAATATTATAATATGTGTATCATTCAAGGATCTCCACAATTTTGTTCTGCATAATAAAAAAGAGGTTGCGTAAATAAATAAGAATAAATATTTCCGTTATTTGGTATTTTTTTAAAGAAACAATTTATATATTAATTACGTAGTTATTTTTTTATATTCTGAGTAATTTTATCTTTTTTTTTTTTTTTTTTTTTTTTTTTTTTTAAAAGCTACATGATTTTATTACTAATTTATAATTAATATAGTATTAATTATTTGAGTAGTAAGTTATGAAATCGTATTTATCTGGAATTTTGTATTTTTTTTATTGTTATAATAAATTAATCATATATTGATTATATCTTGCAATAAATTTAATGGAAATAAATAATCACCTAATCGTTTGTCCAGGAATCACCGGTTTTGAAAATCTAGCTTTGATCGATGATATACTTTCCGACTTTCCGTTCCCAAATGTATTCATCACACCAGTTAAAACAATTCCTTGTGTACATAATCCATGAAGAATTGGTGTATTGAATCCAATTAAGGCAGATTGGGAAGGATCAATATGCAAAGGATTCCTATCCCCATTTAATCTATAAAGTGCTGCTTGATCAAATGATGTTTTGAAATCAACTACATGATCAGGCTCTATATTTTCAGGTTTAGTAAGAAGTATTTCAATACTAAAAGGGGACTTTCGTGATCCTCCAAAGCCACCTTTGCCCAAAACAAGGAGAGAAAATTGATTTTTAATTAGATGTTTCCCACTATATTTGCAAAAGGTATCAACATGGATGAGTATTATAGCACCAGTCTTTCCTTTATCCAGTATGTCAATTATTTTAAATTGAGATTCAAGTGTTCCAGAATGGGGAATAGAAGATAGAATCTCTGTATATTGTTCCCCATGAAGTACCTAAAATAGAGAGATTTAAAAATTATATTTATGATAAAAACCAAAAACGTAAAACTGTAATTATAATTTGAGACTTTAAAAAAAAAGTAATAATTATCATATTTTACATGATATTATAGAAAAACGTAAAACAGTTTTTTTACTAATTAACAGGCTTGTTGATCGTAATTTTTTTCTGATCGGCGATCAATTATGATATTGCGATATTATATCGCTGATTGCAATCGGTCCTTATCTTCATATCGCTATATAGCAACAGAAATAGCCAAAAAAAAAAAGGCAATCCGATCAAACAGATCCTACGGAGGACTAGACAGAGGCTGAGAGACGACAACTTTGAGAAGCAGCTCCTGTAAATGTCAAATAAAGAGCTAGAAGAGAAGTGATTTATGTAGATATTTTATTATTTCCCGGCAGACTATATTTAAGGTTTTTTATGCATATATTTCATTTTTTTACTATAGTAAAATATTGTAAATTTGAGTCTTTAAATTTCATTGATCTACATGACAAACAAACAACTCATATCTATGCAACTGAGTCCATTTATAAGGCTGTGTTATTTTTGTAATTCTAAACACTTCATCCTGGCTTCAGATTCCATTATTACTTCTGATTCTCTTCTTTCATTGGAAAAAAGCAGAAGAAGATCCTGGAGGATAAATTTAATGTGGTCCTCTTTTCTAGATATCTTTATCAGCAAAGCTGCAAAACATTTTCAACTTTCCTATTACCTCCATATTTGCATAAATAATTCATAGAAACTCTTACGTGATAATTATGATAATAAGCTATCGGTGATCTTTTATATTGGAAAATATGAATTTCGTTTAACATATCTTAAAAGTTAGTGAGTAGGAAGTAATTTTCTGAATTACTAAATCACTTGTCATTATTTTTAAATTATAGACTACACTAAATGCTTACGATGTAACAAAACTATATATACGAACAATTATTTAAGTATTCATTGCCTATAAATAATAGGTTATGTTCCTTGACAATTGTAAAGCATATTAATATGACACTAAGCATTAAAACCATTTTCATATTTATCAATTGTAAATAATGGTGTAATGCAAATATATATTTATTTATGCGCTCCATTGATTTAAGTTTATATTTTTATTTTATATTAATTGTCTCACCTTATAATATATTTGATATTTGATTAATTTACTACAACTTACACTTATTACAATTATATACTTCTAAATATGTAGGGATTATAATAATGATTCATTTCATGAGGAATATTGATTATATTCTGCAACCTTTGAAAAATTTTTGCTTGTCTATTTGTATTGTATAATATTGTTATTAATTTTGAATAAATTCACTACAATCCACTTTTATTTACAATAATAATATACCTGTCAACAATGAAGTAAATCCTGTGTGTTTTTTGTTGGCCCGTTAATTTGTAATTGATAATGTAAAAAGGAATGTTCTTTTCTTTGGCAGTTGTCATTATTATTTAATTCCTGAGTAGGGAACATCATTTCCTAAATAGATTCAATAATATTCAAAAACTGATTGTTCGTTCTTGTGTGCTCATAAAAGATGGAGCGAACCCCTGAGGATTTGTTGCAGAGTTATAATTGTATGTTCTTGTTAGTCTCATAATTTTAATTGTGGATCAAAATCTGCATAATGTGCTTGTGTACATAATCTCTCTTACTGCCAATCGTGTCAGCCTTGCCAAATCTAGCAATCATCAAATATATGTTGTAGGAATCACGCACATCGTTATTAGATTGATGTGAAGTGATCAAAACCATATTTCCAATAGTTTTTTTGTCCCTTAAACTTTTTAAAAACAGAGACAAATGTGTGCCATGACCTTCAAGTACTTATGGTTTAAATAGTTAACGAAAGAAAATATTATTTGTAGTCTATTTGTATTTGAGAGAAATTGTATACTCATTATTGAATAAAATATAAAGGGACCAATAATTGAGTACAATAATACAATCTCGATATAACGTACTTCTATCCTATCAACCGGATAATATTCATTGTTACTACCTTGTATTCACATTTTATTAATTTTGTAGATCAATTTTATGTTCTATATGTTATCACGGTTGTTTTACTCTACTCCCCAGGGGGGTTCGAACACAATTATAGGAATTACAGCGTTTTCGAAATTTATTCAAAATCAAAAAAGTTATGATCTAAAAAAGAAATTGGTGAAAATTGCAATTTTGTTCATTTCAGATGCAAAAAAATGATCTTCCAATGGAATATGGGATTAGTAAATGCACTAAAGTTTGTAGAAATTTGTCTGGAAATTCGTTTGCATATAAATTTGCCAAATAAAAATTGATGTTTAACTGAAATATCTGCCATTTTCTGAATAATTTTTCAATTTTTGAAATTTTTTCTCTCTCTTTTTTTATTTTTTCATCAAACGTCAATGTTCTGTTTTTTAAGAAAAAATGCCACAAGACGATGCTTTTTGAGCAAAAAAAAATCCTCAGGTTGAGGCACTACGTAGTATCTTCAATTTCCAGAACTTTTTATAACATAATTTTGTAATATTTGCAAAATTAACCCATTTATCGAGTGTTATTTTTTAGACAAAATTATTTTGCATAACGTTTTTGTGTTTGCAAATACGCAAAAATATTGGTAGGTATTTGCTGCTTTTACAATTCCAGTAAATGTTATTAACTATTTTTTTTTTGCAAAATTAATGCAAAATAGTTTTTGCAATTTTCTTTTTCGATTTGAGAATTTTTTTTATAAAATAAAAAATGTACTTATCATCTAGACAATTTTTTATATGCATATATGTTGGTATGTTATTTCAAGTTTACAGTACATTATTTTTTTTATATTCATAATAATACAACTAAGGTTACAAGAGGCAATAAATAATAAGAGTATTTATTTGGGGGGGCGGAGTTGGATGATGTCTATGAGACTTTGTATATTATCTTCTTAACGGGATTGATATATTGTTAAGAATCCAAGAGAAATAGAATTATCAGGATTTTTTCTGACAACAACGAAACATTCATATTATAATTATTAGTATATACAAGTATTTTCTGAATATTTTTTTAATTTTCTCAATTAATTTGACCATTTTCAATATGATTTCCCTCTTCCTCCTTAGCTCTAGCAAAGCCAAGTAATTCTTAGTTAGTATGAATAGCCATAATTAACATATCAATAGAAATATAATAAATAAATAGAAAAGGTTGTGTTGACAGCTTCGATGACTTGAATTTTTCCGTACAGTTTTAAAAGTATTTAATAATATGCCCATTGTCCAGGAATAACCGTTACTATGATCGATGTCTGCATTCACTTACAAATACATCTGGCTCGAAGGACCAAATGTTAGAGTACATATGACTGGTATACTTCCCTTCTTTACCATTTGGACAGAACGTGGATAATTTAATATAAGTAAACTGTAATTATCTTTAGTATAATATATTATATTTATTTTATTGTCAATACATAGGAGTCACATTCCACACCGACTTAAATCTAGTCTCCAATGCCAGTAAGTTAAAAAAAATCCAAAATTAACATGGTAACCCGGACAATTTGAAGAATTTTTTGGAGGAGAAAGGAATAATGATCAAGACGTTTCATTAGATCAGTTACAATCAGCTGTGGCAAGAGAGGAAGGAAAAAAAGGACATAAACAATGACATTTGCTATAATTAATCGGATATCGATCCCACACTCTACTCTGAGTACAACAAGGACTTACAATTATAACTCCGCAATAAATACTCAGGGTTACGCTCCGTCTCTTATGAGCGCACACGAACGTTCAATCAGGTTTTGAATATAATTGAATATATTTAGGAAAGGATGTTTATTACTCAGGAATTAAATAATAATGACAACGGCTAAGGAAAATAAAATTCCTTCTTTATACTACCAATTACAAATTAACAGGACTACCTAAGGAACACACCGGATTTACATCATTGCTTTAAATGTTACTCTAATCCCAACCTAGTGCTGCCATAAATATATATTTATTTACAGAATCACTACCTTACAAATTGTAATATATTCCTGTCTCCTTTCCTTCCCTCTTATTCTCTTATTATTAGCTTATGTGTATGTAAGTACAGTCTTTACCTTTTATCAATATAAATAGCCGTGTATTATATATATATATATCAGAGTAGTGTATTAAATATTAATAAGAATATACGTGTTCCTATTAAACAATCCTTGTCTTATTCCACCGCGTCTCTTTTACTCGTTTCTCTCGGTCGTCCTGGATTCCTGGTATTGAATAATTTGTGTCTTTCAACTTCGTCAAGACATAACACTCACTCAATTACGAGTGAACATAACTCATCACACAAATTTGAATACAAGGCCTATAATTGACTCAAGTGATAACTATTTTATGTTGACGCACTACATATACAGGGTGGGACAATATTACTTCCTTTCCCAAAAACTCAATTAAACAAATGTTATGAATTGGAAAAATTTTATTTTTGTTTTATAATGAATATACAATAAAAAATTTTATTTTACTGAAAATATGATAATAAATTTAAAGGTTCGTATTTTATGTATTAGAAATTGAAGCAGTTAACTTATTTTGATAAATCCCAAAATAAAAACCCAAGAGTTCAACTGCAGTTAGTTTAATTATTTTATAAAGTAGTTTGTCATCCCACTTTTGGTAATATTTATTTTTGAAGGAACGGGCACGTTAGGGTGTCCCAAGACATATAACATAAAATAATTTTCTCAAATTTTTAAATGCATACCCCCATTTTTTTCCTATTTGATATCAGCTACTCAAATATGAAAAAAAAATATATTCTAAGACAACTATAACAGGTGCCGACGAGAGCTTAAAGTCAATTCTATGACTTGATTGTATGGTGGACCGGAAAATTTGAATTCAAATAAAGATTACTCAAAAAATATTTAGCACACATGTATTTTAACTCGTTTGACTATTAGTATATAGATATATGTCTGCTGTGTAAGACTTTGGTCTGTTTAATTTGAAGTATCTCCAAGTAATTCAGATGACGTGTTTCAACTTTCTCCGGTCCACCCTACTCTTGAAGCAACTATTGATAGATTGGGGTTGAATATTCATGAATTTTCTATTTGTAAGTCTTCTATCCAAAGGATATGGAGTGATCGAAGAAAAAATTGGGGAACTCCATAAAATTTCATTTTAAAGACAAAGTACCAGATGTTGTAGCTATACTTTGGGATGGAAAATTGCTGACTGCTTTGAATAACTGGAAGATGAAAGAAAAAAGTTGGCTGATTGTCTTTACATATGGAAAGCAATCCCAGACAGGGAACTCAAAGAAAATGTGCAAGTTCTCTGAGCTGTGATACCACAACTTCAAATACTGGTCGTCTTTATAGTACCGTTATGCGTTATAGACGAAACAATATCATGAGCTGCCTAAAAGAAATTTAGTCATGGTATTTGACTGAGGAAGCTGCCCCCTTTTATTCTTCAATGATGATGTCCATCAAGAAGCTAAAGAAAAAATTGTCGTCAACTTGAATAATGAAAATATCTCGGGGCATGGGAAAAAAGATATGTTACATCGAATGGAGCATTTGATGGTTCTAAGTTTGTTGTGTGAATGTTTTTAAATCTAGTGTTATGTATTGTCTTTTATTTACTTTTAGATCATGACGTAGGGATTTGTTTTAAATAGATAGTAATGTACCTTTTGTTTTTACGAGTTGATATATTTTAAAGTTATATGTATGTACATCCTTTTAAATCCCTTATAGAATATATGTTTTAGTGTACGATTGTACCCCCAATCCAAAGGTGTTCTTATTGGCTTTGCTCCAGCCTGTTACTTCCGTCTGTTGGGGGTGTTCGTAGAACATTACATCTAGTGATAACTTTATTTATTGTTTCATTAACAACTCGTCTATCATTATATGAAATTTGATTTCAGAAAAAAAAATATGTTACTTAAAATCAGTCAAAAGCTGTTTTCCCGTTTCAAAATTGAAAATTATTTTCTTCGTGAAGCTCCATTTTTATGAAATAGTATTCAGCTTGGATTGGAGCCCAAAAAAAATTGGAAATTCTTTGAGCAGTTAATGTTACGACTGAGATATGCTTCAAAAGTTTAACAAAGAATTCCATGGTTTTATTATAGCGGATGAGGAACAAAAGAACTTTATACTACGTTGCGTTCATGAACACAAGAAGATTTTCTTTTTTTATTTTACATTCAGGATATATCTATATATCTTGAATGTAAAATAAAATATTTAAAAGTAAATATATCAAAAAAAATCAATTTATTGCGTTATTAAGTATATATAATCCTAATATATAAAATAGAGTACTTTTATTTATCAATTCTGAAAAATAAACTCAACATGATCACTTTATATTTATAGTAAGGTGGACCAGGCAAAGTTAAAACACGTTTTATTGAACTACTTGGAGATACTTTAAATTAGTCATACCAAAGTTTTACACAGCAGACATACATATATTTACTAATAGTGAAATAAGTTGTTATGTATTTAATATCTCCTTACATGTTTTTATCTTCTTCGTCTATGTATTATAAGTACTGTGTTTTACGTGTTATAAATAGTATCGTCTTTTGTAAATATATTAGAGTATAGTTAGAAGACACATGATCATATAAACTGTGTAACTTTATTCCTCCACGTCATTTCTTCTCCTCATTTCTCTCGGTCATCCTGGATCTCTCCTATTATAAATAAGCTTGTGTCTCTCCCTCGTCAAGACACAACAGAGTTAACATAAAAATTACGATAAGTACTTTTTGTGTAATCTTTATTTGAATGCAAGTTTTCCGGTCCACCCAACAATCAAGTCATCAAATTGACTTTAAGCTCTCATCGGCACCTGTTATCGTTATCTTAGATAAATTTTGTTTTCATAATTGAGTAGCTGAGATTAAATAGAAAAAAAATGGAGGGTATTCATTTTTGAAAAATTAATTTAAATTTTATGGGACACCTTAGGGCACGTTCCTCACTACTCTAACGCATGATAGCAATTTACTGTATTTCCAAAAAAAATGTTTTAAAATCTGTTAGAATCTGTTAAGAAATGTTTTAGAAATAAAAAATCCACAGCCGTACACAAAAAATTTGAAATGATAATTAATATAATGGAATATTATATTAAATTATAGTAGATGTAAATCTGAATTTATCTTAAAAATTGTGATTAAAAAAATATGAAAATAATAGTCTCGTAGTACTTCAAAGAAAAACTTGATGATTTCGGACTTTTGTCTGTTTCAGTTTGAAGGAAAGGTTTTGTGATACAATAAAAGTTTTCTTGTACATAAAATTATGTAGATGGAATATTAAAAGGTTATGAATATACTAAGAAATACAACAAACGAAAATTAGCTCAAGAAACGATGCTGATAATCAATATAGGTCTCGGTTTGATTTTGTTGGTTCCGTTTCGAGCAGTTCAATAAATGAAACCGCTTGAGCCGCAAAAACTACTTAACCGACAAGGGAACAACCAATAACCTTGGGAACAACTAGTGTTGACAGGTGCTTTAAGCAAAATCAGCTCGATGTACTTCTAAAATCGGTTAAAAATAAGTTTCATCAAAAAACCGCTGAAAAATCTGCTAAATATTTTTTTTTATTATATAAATCTATTATCATATTTTATATAAAGTAGTGCATTTACTGTTTCAGGATTCATTTTATTCCTTAACTTGGTATTTATTAAATTAATTTGGCTGAATACCCTTCCAATTTTAGCATTGGAATGAGGCAAACTCGATTGGATGTTTTAGAGTGTAGTGGAGGGAATATTCATGGAAACTATTACCGGAAACGGAACACACTAATCTGGCAATAATGATCAGGGTACCATATGAGCAAAGCAATATTTTTTGGGTTGTTTTACATTACAATTAATTACAATGAATTTATTACAGCGATCCCAAACAACAAAAGATTGAGATATAATTGTAGAGGCAAAAGATGTATATGTCTACCTCCGTCCAAAATTTTACTACATGTATTTTGTTGCTAGCCATTTAACAAGGGTTATATTAGAAAGGGAACATTGAAATAAGTGTTCCCTGTATTAGACTATTGAATTTATATATTTGTGATGTCCTCTGAAGGTATATCCAAAGATTTGAATAAGGATATTATGGACTTTTTCACGGCACACAAGTTGTTTCCAACACTAAACATTAATATTGTTTTTAATACTTTCACAATATCGGGAAGCCTATTTCTAAGTACTTTAATAAGCTTAATCCAAATTTGAGAGCATCGATCTCTGAGATTATTATCTCGATCCTCTACAAGTGATGAGTTATATTAGAGAGAAAATTTTCAGCTTCATATCCAAAGTACAATTGAAGAAAAATTTATTTTTTCAGATTGTAGGTGCAAGGATTAACCCGATGCTTGATTGGTGGGAAGTATCATCTTATTTACCAAATTTCCTACCAAAAGAGTCAAGTCTTTAAACAATTTGGATGGATAACTATCATTGAGCTCAAAAATATTGTTGGATCTTTAGACATCATTCAGCACAGATTTCAAAAATAACACATAATCGTGATTATATTCATCACTTTATAAAAGTGGAGCATTTCGGATGTGTAACAACTTTTGGTTGATTTGGTATAATAAAAATGAGTTTTTAGCTCCATCCAATGGTCACAAACTCTTTGTATATCAGAAGCTATTGATAACCATCTTGTATGGCTAGGTTACACAATTTTTAAAGGTTCATGTTTATCATTTATTAATTTAAATAAATTAACGTAAGCCTGCTTTCTTGAGGAAGATTTATCAAATCAGTGATAGGTTTTGCTAACCAGAAATTATAGATTTCTGGGCAATGTATCAGAACGTACGTGCGAAACAACCAACTCTGCTGAATGAAATATACAGCTAATATGAACTAATGGAGGACTGTCTTCTTTTAGTAGACCCAAAGTCAGACAAAAATCGGCTAAGATTTCCAGCCATCAGGCAAATGATATTTTTTCTGGCTAGACAAGTCAAAAATCAGCTAAATCAAGCTGAAAATCAGATAGCCTGGCAACACTGGGCACAACCTTGATTATGAATATATGCAAAATAGACTAATAAAAAAAACCAGAAACAGTGTTCTTTTTATACGCACACACCTGCAATATTTCATTACCCCATTGGCCATTACTGCCCCAGTACCCTTATCATATTTGTTTTCCCCCCAAAAATTTCATATGATATTTTTATCAGCTTGAATAAGGTTAATTTTGACTTAAATTGGATCTCCCCCTCCCCCCGATGGGCTATGAAAACACGCTCATTAAGGAACGTTTGGGCACAACCCGTAAACATTGTACTTTTTTTAAATACACCAAACAAAAAAAACATTTTATTTAAAATGAATAAAAGGAAATACATATTCAATACTTTAGATATACTCTAATCAGCAAAGGAAAATATAGTTTATTGTCTTTCTTGCCGAGTATGATAAGATCCAAAGCATTGTGGATGAATACCCACACTGCATCTTCTGCATCGATAATAATTACGCATTTGTCCGATTTGGGTCCCCTTGCACATTAGGAAAACACTTTTTGTGTCACCTTTGAAGTATATCAAGTGATTGCCCTGATCATACCTTTTATGGTTCATGACTGCATTTGTATTTATGGTTGTCCTGTTTTTGGATCTTACAACATGATTGGCAAGCATTCCAGACGTACACTTCCTCAAAAAGTCGATTTGGCTCATCTGCTCCTCCCTTTTATTCTTATTGAACTTGCCAACAGTTCAAAAATGTATCCCGGCCTAAGCCATCAGGGCATTGAAGAGCAAGTTATATATGGCCCAGTACTATCTTTTTGTTCGCAATGATATCTTATAGTTAGGGATGTTATGGTCCAACAAGTTTACTCCTCCCATAAATGAAGTGTATTTGATAATTGAATCAGGTCAGGGAATGCATTTCTTCTTCTTTTTTTTCTGTACAATACCGACTAACAGTTCCAATAGGATTAGTTCCTACAAAATTTGACACTTTATAGATTCCTGCTGAATCCTTCAAGGCAGTAATGTTCACATATTTTTCGATGAAAACATTTTCCATATCACCTCTTTCATTTTTTTTTACCAAAGAAGATTTGCCTGGCCAGTCGAGTCCTTGAAGTCTGGTCCATCTGAAAGTGACAAAAACACCAATTCCTTTTTCGCAAGAGTATCCCTGAGATCAAGAAACAGCTTGGACGAATATAATGGTTGAACCCTACTGCCGATGTGATTCACAGTTTTGGAATATTTTCCATTTGTGTTCTTGATTCGGGCAAATAGAGGACTCTCATATTTGTGATCACTAGAAGGTTAATCCCGTTTACATCGTTTAGCGCCTTAACTATTCCAGAATTTCATTCTTCAATCCCGCAGAAGTTGTCGTTATCATCTTCATCATTGACCCATTTCTGAGTATGAGATACAACCTCACATTGCTGACTGATAATATTTCTCCCTCCAGCATTGATATCCATGGGACCAGCTTTCTCCTCATTCTCATCATCAATATCAGTTGCCTCATCCCCCTCATCTGGACCAAAGGTTACTAAGTCTAAAGGTTCATCGATGTCTTCTTCTTCATGTAAATCTAGGATCTCCTTCAGAGTGAATTTTTTCCTAAATTTCATGGATAAAAGTGTGTTTATAGTGAAATTATTCCTTTTGGAGCAAAGAAAGACACTCGGTTCATTTTTTCATATACTTTGTGATAATTATAGTCATTTGCTTTCTATTTATGCAAATATTTGATGTTTGTGTGTTTACTCTGAGACATGCCAGACGTACTCTGAGGAACGTGGAAATATGTTAGAGCCTTTTTTATGTTAAATAATTTATTCTTTTGAAAATTTCTTTAAAAATAAATTGTAGCCCAAAGTCTATTAATAAAGTTCGAAGCAATCATAAAATAGTAAATAATAATTAACATACTCAAATTTACGAACGGATGTTTACGTTTCATGATATTTGAAATTTCAAAACTTTTTTGACTTTGTTCGCGTGCTGAGAAGCAATTATTGAATAGTTTAATCTAAATGTGATCTCAAATCAAAGAACTATCATATATTAACTGGATAAGCCAATTCAAAACAATCTAGATACAAAGGATGGACCATCATAGCTATATAAACTTAAGATATATTTACGTTCCTCTAGGCCGTATTGGTACGGCTACATTATTGTTTCTTAAATCAAAAATATTTATATGACTTACTTCAGGGAGTATTTTATAAGCATATATTGCATCCTGAATACACGTTGGATGTTACATGATAACAATAAATAAAGTTTTTACCATTTATGTCAATGGTGGTTACATTGTCTGTTAGTTATCTTTCATTGTATCAAAATTAAATACTTTTTATTTAATTTTAAATATTTTCTTACATCATCACGATTATCCTTCGATCCTTTATTTAGTCTGATTATAAAACCCATAGATAATTATGCAACATTTAGTATGCATTGATATCAATTAGAGTAAGCTGATAATCATTTTTGGAATATGTACCATTAACCATTTACAAACAATTTACCGAAAGCAATTTTGCCAATACAAAAATTAAATGAATAAAAATATCTACATTAGATTATAATTTATGGTATATTAATTTCCTTCAGATTTAACCATGTATTTAAAAATAAGTATCCTTATTTTGCAATAATTGATGTGCCATTTTAATATATATTCGAATCTTGATTAATCTATGTACATGTCTAAATCTTTAAGGATGACATTTTCATAGAATACAAATTATAGGCATTATTTAATGGATATAAAGATTGTCTAAAGAGGCGTGAACAAAATATTTACAGCAAATGAAGCTTGGATTTATTTTATAAATAGAAGTATTTCATGATGAAATGAATTAAAAAATGCAACCCTTTTTTATCATAAAAAGACTATTCAAATACGGATCCTTTTAAATTGATTCCATTTGATCTGGGGTTTTACAGGTAGGTAATATTTTATATACCCATCTGATATAAAAATCAATTGTGTTAAATTTTGGTAAATGCCTTTTTTGAAAAAGGTAAGTTGAAAAAATATAAGAACCTCAATTTTATTGCAATTATTCTACTATCGAATTGTTTTTCCACTAAATCTTACTCTGGAAAGTTGATTTCAACAAAATGTCCAACAACTAAATTATACTTACATTATTTATCTCAATATGAAGATTTGGAACATGCCCATAAATGACTTCATTCAAACACTCCATGGTTGGAATAACAGCAAATCCTGGATGTATTGAAAATTTTGGATGATCTTCGTATAGAAACATTAGTCCATTTTCTTGCACTAAAGATACTCCAATCCCCATTGAATAAAGAATAGAATTAAGAGGTCCATAGGTGAAGCTAAACTTTTTAGAAGTATATCCCTTCCCTATTAACTAAAGTACATGTACATTAGTAAAATGCATCCAACTATTCTAAATCTGTTTACTTCTAAATTGCTTTAAAAACTGAAGTAAACAGATTATATATATATTATGATTAATTAATGTATATGTAAGTTTTATTGAAGTAATTAAGTTCATCTCTTAGTACAGTGGCGTATATTTTTTAATTTTTTTAAATCTTGGGCCTGTAAAATAAGAATTACTTCAAATAGCTTTCATTTATCTTATTATTATTATGCTGTGCTACATTTTGATACTTAGTAATAGTAAAAATATTAATAGATATAATGAGTCCTTCTTTGCTCTCGTCCTCAAAAAACTTCGTCGATCATTTCTTTTTAAAAAAAATTAACTTGAACTAATTCTTCTTTACAAAAAATATACGTATTTGTAAGAATTTTGTATGTACCAGTCAAATCGCTGGTCTCTGATACGCTAAAAAAAAAAGAGATCGGCAGAGAGCCACTACTTATTTAAATAACAATTATTACTCTTTTTAACAGGTACCGGGGTGGTCCATTTAAAACAGAACACTTACTAATTCAATAATGAATGAAGGTTGAAATTAATTCATATTTGGATACATTAAAGCATAAACAATTAATTAACAAACAAAACAAAACTGAGCTCTCTATTTTACGTACAAGTGTAAAAATTACACTTGAATGTGATAAGCGAATTTCCATTCCCACACTCCAAGCAGTTGAGCGTCTTTAGGACCACTATCAGCAAGTTCAAAACGTAGGAAAGGAAGAAGGGCTCTATCAGAAAGGCCCAACTGGACCCAGAAGAGTAAAATAAAATAGCCCAGCCCAATCTCCTCAAGTCTATGAGGCCAATGCAAGATGTTATGTATTTCATATTTCCTTTCATGTTCTTATTTTCTTGTATTTTCTTTTATGTATTAAAGTACTGTATTTTACATAGTATAAATAGTCGTGTATTTTGTAAATAAATTAAAGTATGGTCTTGTATTATAAAGAATACACATGTTCTTATAAAAAGTGTAGTCTTATTCCTCCACGCCATTTCTTCTTCTCATTTGTCTCTCGGTCGTCCTGAATCTCTCCTACTATAAATAAGTTTGTGTCTCTCCCTCGTCAAGACGCAACACAAGATATATCGGGGCTTCACATCAAACTGCTCAGAGAGCTATCAAAAAAGTGGGTGAAAAGAGCTTTGTGAGAGTGGAGAGGCCTTCCTTTTATACCAATAATGAAACAAACTTTTGGTCCCCTACAACCTTAATGTCAAACCTCTCGACAACACTTTTTGGGTGCATGTTGAGGGGAAGGCTTTCAGTGTCTGTCATCCAAATTTCAAAGTCATGAAAGCCATTGTCAGCCAGAACTGGGACACCATGAGAGAGGACTACATCCGCAGTGGGTGCCAGGCCGTTCGCCGCAACCCGGACGCCATCATTGCTGCTGAGGGTGGCTACATTAATGATTAAGAGAGCTCAGCCACACATATTTTTATGGGATTTAATTTTGTTGAAATTATAATGATAATTATTAAATTAGGTTGATACAAAAATATTTTTTTCGTATCAATGGTATTAAAACCCAAAAACAATTTTCGAAAATGTTGAGCTATCGATAAATATTTTTCAAAACGGGTCAAAATTAGCGAATTATATCTTTATAATAAAACTACAACATTTTGAGAACATACAGGACAAGTTTTTATAAAATTTAAAGAATAAACTCCTTTTTAATCTCTCAGGCATGCGACATTGCTCATGTTTACTTTGATACGTAAGATTATACTCAAACAACTAACTATCATGACATTTAAAAAGTTTGTATGAACTGCTGTTACAAATGTTTTTTTATGCATAAATATTTCTAAGTCAATTTCGACAAAAATGTAATTTTATCTATAACATTTGATTACGACTAGCTGAACTTTTCGTCTATTTTTTTTTTTTAGATTGTTTTCTTAAAACTTTTTGTTACTTATATTTTTAAATTTAATTTAAAAATACTTTAGTTTTTTTGTTTGATTGTTTAATAATTTAATTTTTACTAATTCATAAATAACATTTGCTTCAAGCGTCATGGGTAAGGATATCTCCCATTATATAAACTTATGTTGAGATATTCTATAATAAATAGAGCTGTATATAATATGACTAGCTGGAATGTATAAATGAAAGAAACTGAGACTTAATCTTGTAATCCTTACAATTTAAAGAATGTTTGAGAAAAACAGCTCAGCTCTCATGACATTAATCATTAGATCAGCTGCGAGCAGCTATGGGAGGAGCAAAACGTAAAAAAATTATACTCTGTATCTAGCAAGAATATGGGCCGGAATTACTCTGCAAAGGGGCGTCTGCAGTGTTATATTGGGGGGGGGCTTGGTTTTTGGAACTTTTTTTGAAAAAAATTAATGTTTTGAAAAACAAATTTCAAATATTAAATTTTTGGAACTTTACATCAATACCCAATATGGTAAAGCAGCAAACTCAGACCTTAAACTTAGAACATATCAGATAGCTTTAATAACAGAACCACACCTCATTAACTGCACTTAATCTATGTGGATATACCATTCACAGTAAATTAGATTTAAAACTTAGGGCCTGCGATCGAACTATTAATGAATTGTTCCAGAATTATCTGAAAAATATTTTTGCGCAATGTGTCTACAAAAATCAAATGTCCTGCACTCATATCAAATAATGCAAGAAGAAAAAAAAGAAGTTCGTGTGCTAAAACCAATGGAATTTTCGAAAATGAAGAGAATTGTTGAATACAATTTTAATGCCTAACAAGTAATCAGGCTCTATTGTAGTAGCACAAATGGCCCAACGTGTGGTCGTGTTCTTTACCTTCGTATTTTTTATATTTTTTTCACATGTATGTCTTCGGTAAACAGTAATAAATTTTAACTAACTAGCAATAATAAGTGGGGAATATACGGCAGTATACGGAGAGTCAGAATAATTCCAAACACTGTGTTATGCAAAATACGCGGTGCTTGAAACTGCGTTATACGGGGAAACCCTGTACTTTAAGTTAATAAAGTATTGTTTTAAGGTAATACAAATAACATCAAAGGTCACAAAAAATATAAACGTCTTCTAAATTTTTATTCTACCCTATGTACAAAAGTATACCATATTTAGGGTGACCTGTTAAATCGATTTTCTGTTATATTTGGATGAAAAAATGATGTTTGAAAAGTTTCAGTCTCCAAATGGCTTTTTTTTATTTATCAGCCTACGCCCATTTAAAAATGACTCTTTTGTCAACATTCTCTATTTTTGAACGGATTTAGAAGTTTCAATTTTAAAATTATGTTACTGAATTTCAAAAGTTTAATTAATGTTCCTTTTCTGAAGTGAATATATGAATATAATCCCTATTTTTCATTTTGAAGAAAAACAATTTTTAGCCCAATGAAATGCTTTGGACAGTCAGACGATCAGAAATACTGTAATCAAATCACATAAGTATTAGGCTTAAATTTTCAAGCAAGTGGCTAAAGTAATACAAATTACTGTTGTACATATAGTTAGAAAACGAATGATAAAGGAAACTGTTTATTAAGATAGAAAGAAATAGAAAAATAAATTTCGTAGAAAAATAATTCAATATTGCTGCAATGTAAGGTATCAAACTGCCATTCAAATACCATAATGAGTATTTTTTATATTTGTAATGTATGTTTTGGATATATTAAATTCTTTCATTGGCTGTTATTTAAAAATCATTTTTTCTAGAGTGCTTTGCATATGCTCTTGCAGCTAAAAAATTCAACATAGCGAGAAAAAATAGTCTAAAGGGTTTAATTCAGTCGAGTTCGGAGGCCAAGAAGTCTGCAGCATGTATTCGAACATCAAATTTTCAGAAATAGAGTAAATCAAATGTTGTTTGGCTGGTGTGATAGGGTACCCCGTCCGTCTGCCAGATCCAAAATTGGTTTTTATGATGTTGCAGATCCAGAAAAATACTTTGATGTGTAAAAAACTGATGTAGAACTTTGTGTTGACTTTCAGGCCCTAATAGAAATTGAAGAGAGGCATAACGTGATCCTTGCTTCCATTAAATCCAAAAACAGAAACTTGTTGCGGTTACTTGTCCTTTCTGATCCTAGGTACGTTATTTTGCCAACCATCTATTGTTCCTTGAGTTATGCTTCTGGGTCTACAATTTTTTTTTCTCATATCACAAGAATGGACGAGATCTTCCACTGTAAGATTCTGTTTTAGCTAGGGGACACGTCACCCTTTTCTCCCTACTTGATAGTGATAGAAGCTGTTCCTTGTGACGTGCTTAGCTATGGTACTGTAAGTCTTCCTTGATGGCACGATGGATAGTTGAAAAGAAACAGTAATTGCATTAATCGATTGGCGGGATTATTCTCTTTTTTTCTTTGTTGATTTTCCTTAAGAAAGCAGGACTTGGGACGACTTTGGCCGCATTCAGGTCACAAGACTTTAGAAAAATCATCGTCAGTGAGCCTTCACCATCCTTCTTAACACATTTTTGAATTTTGAGACGAATTGAGTAGTCCACCCGACCGTTTCATCCAAAAAAGCGTGGACTATTGTACCTTTTAAATTGCACACAATACACAATAATGCACAGTGTTTTTGTTACTGGTTAAAATAAGACGAGAATGTGTTGTCGAAAGGAAGAATAATGAGCACCTGACTTGGTAGAGTGACATTTGAGTTGGACCGACTCTTCATTAGTGTGTGCTGATTTTTAAACTAATTTTTAGGGCGATGGAATGAAGCCAGTCAAAATTGCAACATTTAAAAAAATTACCCATAATAAGAAGTTAGAAAAGTATTTATTTCCTCTCTCACAAAGTGGCTAAATGCTAATTTACCAAAACTTTATGACAGGTAAGTTTTTTTTTTTTTCATTCTTTAAAGGGTTCTTATTTTTATTGTAATAATGCCTATTCTTTTTCATAACAAAAATGCTAACAGTTTGCAACTGTCGCGGCAAATCTACTATTTTAGCATAATATTGCAATTTGCATTATACAAACCACGTTGCATAATAAATAATTACAAGTTTGAACTTGTCGAATAATTATTGCAAGTTTGAACTTTTCCAATTTTCTCCTTTTGTCTATTAGAGCCAAAAGAGAGAAAGAGTTCTAACTTGGCGCTGTGAATAATTCTCCCTTTTTTCAGCCAATGCTATTTTGTTGCTATTGTCTGGAAGTGGTCTAAATTGTTTTTCTGTTCTAAATATAACAGTCTTATTCTCATCACAAATATTGTTGTTTTTATTGGTGTATTGAGGTAATAATATTTATCATATTCAATGTCTAGGGTTGTTATTCATACAGAAGTTACCAAGGAAGATTTCCGAATTATACAGTCCATTAATGTTTACATGGTCCTTCGAGGCGGATTCTTAAGAGAAATCTTGAGCTCTACGTTTAGGATTATTTTGGATTATCTGTAGGTTCCTTGTGAATAGCAATTCTTTATTTCTAGTTGTGTTTTCAAGGGTATGCAAGTCCAACATCCTGTGTTGGAATAATTGATTGGCTATCACACTTCCAAGGAGTTTTGATGACTGATCTTGACTCCCGAATTCACTTCCTCTTTTCAAAAGACCTAAAAACTATAATTGTGGTTTCAAGGGATTAGAATCTGATTTTTATAGGCAGGAATTACGTCTACAAGTCCAGCATCCTGTGTCTGAATAATTTATTGGCTTGGTTCATAGAAGTTTATCACCAATCTTGATTCCTGAATCCACCCTATAGCTAGAACCAAAGTCTTAATTTAGTTTTGACTTTTTTTCTGATCAATTTCGGTTGATCTCATTTGAATTTTGAATAATCCTAAATCCATTATTCCTTTTTTTTTCAAAGAAAAGGAAATATGAACGTCTCGCCAGGTCGAAGCCCTTTCTTATGGTCTTTCTTGTTACGAGAAAAGCTTGCTTCAATTAACATTGAAGATACTTTTCTCTCAGCTCTACACTGAGAGTTCTAAGGAAGACATTGAGAGTATCGCCAAGGAGAATTTCCGCATTACCGCATCTTGTTACTCCAAGTATGAGAAGGTGTTTGCAGACTACCGAGTGGTTTATTGAGGAAGAATGGATGAGTATCTCACCGACTCTACAAGAGCCAATTCCGTTTGGTGTGAAGTTATTATTTTCTAAGCTGGCAAGAGCTAGAGTTGAGGCCCTATGATCTTATGACCCTCACAAATACCGCTTCCAGATGCTGGTATAATACCAGCGATGAGCCCTCTACAATGGCCTTGACAGAAGTGTCTGATAAGTTGGAGGAGCTGTCTGTTAGAGGAGTGGAAGCGGCGGATTATCACCGCTTCCTTTTTGAGCCTGCTCTCCCAAGGTAAACACCTCCCTACTACCATCACAGTGGAGAGACAAAGGAAACCTGATCTGCATTACGGTGCAGAGAAAGTTATTGGACTAAAATTTTCCAGTGAAGGTCCTTCCACGGAAGTTCTCCGCCTTTATTCTGTCTTGAAAAAGAAGTGGGCTCAAATCAATGTAGATATCGAGGCTAATTACGATGGATTTTCACCAACCATCGTCTTTGAAAAGTTCATGGACTGCTTGGAGGGCAATGTGCATCTCTTCACTAATGAGGCCGCCTCGTATGAATTGGCTGTAGAGGAGCTTGATCGAACCTATGAAAACTGTTTTAAATTAGCCAAGGCATACCTTGATGAAGTAAAGGGGGGTATGCCGATCCAACACGTCCAAAAATCCTTTAAACCCGCTATGTATCAGGTACAGGTATTTGAGAGTGGTGGCAGATTGAGAGGATATTCGTCTTGCAAAAGAAGAGGAGCACAAAAGAAAATAGGGTTCAAGAAGGATCTGACTTGGCTTGGAACTCGGGATCAATCCTTAATATCAAAGACTTTTCTGTTTGCCTGGAAGCTTATGCCACTCTGCATAAAGACAACCTTGAAAAGGAGGAAGTAAAATCCGTCTTTCGTGTCTGGGAATCTAAAGGAGGATGCATTTTCCATGGGGATAGTCACTCCACCGAGACATGTACTAAAGCATAAGTGCTTTCTCCATCAGAATGGATGAGAGCTTGCATTGGTACTAAGAAATGAGCTTTCTGTTTGGCTACGTTCAATGAGAAACATAGAGAGGAGTGCTTGAGTTAATGTCCTTTGTGTGGGGATCGTCACAACGTCGTTGTATGCGATAAAAATCCGAATAGGAAAACAAGAATCCTAAAGAATTTCTTCGGAAAAGGAGGCTAGAGAGAAGCAGCGGATCTAATAGCAGAGCTAAAAGTCCTGCAATGACCAATGTGCTTCAAGAGCTTCTAAAATCTCAGTAAGATACTAATAATCACATAAAAACTTTTATTACATCTCGAGAAGCAAAAAATCCTCCAAAAGATAAAGAAAAATATATAAATATTAATCGTAAAAATAAAAATTCAAGTAAAAATTATATAAATGACTCTTTATTTTTTGTTCCATGTAAAACATTCAAATCTAATTATTACAATGGAAGTGTTGATAATATGTTAAGAATTTTTTGCAGAATAATTTTAACAATGAGCCTCAGAAAAATTATGATTCATTTACCATGTCAAACCCTGTTACTGGGGGTGATTTAAAACTTGCATTTTCCAATAGTAATCTTAATCTTCGACAAGGTGTGAATGTATCGGAAAAGTCCCATCCTCCTCTGAATAAGAGAGATGAAATTATATCAGAAACATAAGTGCTTTGGGGAACATAGATAATACAAAAAACTTGCCTCTTGAAAGAGCTCTAGAAGGGATATCAATTAATTGTAGTAAAATATCTGACAATATCCCTAAATACAAAGCATTCATTGCTACTGTATGCTGTTGGGTTATTAATCCTGTAAATGGGAAATCATGTAAGTTTCGAATTTTACTTGATTCAGGAGCAAACCTATCAATGATTGAATGTGCTACAGCAAAATCTCTAGGATTAAAAGGAATAATATCAATATCGATATTATTTGCTCCCCCTGCAATACATTCAAATAAAGAAAAGCAAGATGTTTAATTAGGAAATTTGAAGCATTTTACTTGTACTCCCCCCATTGTAGCTATTACATGTGAACGGAACGAATTGGTAATTCCTTAGATCCACTTCAATTTAATCCTAAGAAATGGGATTACACTACAGACATTAAGTTCACAGAATTGTTACCTAGTACACGAACTAGAGATTTTCCAATTCTCTTTCGGAACCTTATCATTCCGCAATAATGCTTAAAGAAAAAAAGATGATTTTGCTACCATAGGAGAAACTGACATGACATTCTTAGAATGGATCCTTAGTGGAGCAGATGGTATTTCAGAACCAATTACCATTGATTATAAGGCTTCCTTGTATTCTAGAATTATTACTCAAATTAAAAAGTATGAAGACTTTGATTTTCATACTATTTATCGTTCTCTTGAGTTTAACTTAACTAAGTTTTGGAATGGGGGAATGTGGGTATAAATCCTAAAGAAACAATTACTGCAGAACTTATCTCATTGGAGCTCCAGGCTGATTTGCATATGGAAAGAACTGCTGTCTTCGATACATCTAGGTGTGAGTGGTTCATAAAAAAGCCATGGATTGATAGTGAGCCTAATGGTAGAGTTCTATCTGATAACTACAGTAGAGCCATTGCTGTCATGCATCGAGTTCTCGATAAGGTCAAACCTGAACATATGAACTTAGTTGAACAAGCTTATCAAGAGTTTCTTGATTTTGATTATGTTGAGGAAGTTCCTTCTAACGAAAGAATTACAAAACATCCCAGCTATGTCCTAACATCAAGACCTGTCTCTGCAAAATGTAGGATCGTGGTAAATGCATCCTTACCTGATGTAAAAGATAAAACTAAATCTTTGAATAAGCTTCTAATGCCAGGTAAGAATATGCTTCCGCAAATAATGGAGCTTATTCTAAAGGTTAAATGCAAGAAGTAATTTGTCGCTGTAGACATTAAAAAGATGTTGGTTTCGATAAATCTTGCCGACCCTCTTGATAAAGATATGTTCTGTTCTATTTGGGGAAGGCCCGGCGAGCAGCCCCGGTTGATGAGGTTCAAGGTCGTTGTGTTTGGACTAGTTTCAGCACAATATATTTCTATGTGGTGTCTTAAAGAAACTGCTAAGAAGCTATCAAAGAAATACCCAATAGCTTCAGAAGTTATGGATAAAATGACCTACATGGACGAAATACACATTACCCAAGATACCCCTGAAGAAACTATCCAAACTACTTTAGAGATATTAAAAATTCTGAAAAGTGGAGGATTTTAAGGGCATAAGATAGCATCTTCACATCCAGAAATTCTTTCAGAGATTGAACCTGAACAAATTGCTCCTCCACGACGTGAGATTTCAGTTCCTGGTTTAAAGTTGGGCACATGTACAAATGAACTTATGTTTGATATTGCAAGCCAATTTGAAAAATTTAACCCTGATTGTGCTTCATTATCAAGAAGGGACATTGTATCTCTAGCTAGTCAAGTCTTTGACAAGGTTATGTCTCACCAATTATAATGCTATTTAAACTGATTCTTCTTTTATTATGGTAAGACAAGTTTAAGTGTGGCGAAAAAGACACCGAAGCTGCTAAAGAGGCTGTTAAGGTCTTTACTAAATGGGTTGAACAGATCCTTTTGATGAAAGATCTCCGTTTCCCATGTTAAAGCGGGGGAAGCATCAAGGTTCTTGCTGTCTTCAGAGATGCCTCCAAAGTAGGAATGGGTGTCGCTGCCTATCTTGTTGTAGAAATTGAGGAAGGCAAAAAGCCAAAAACTCTCTGTGAGAAAAGTAAGCTTGAAGACATGTTGACGATTGCTGGAGCAGAACTTGTTGCTCTATCTATGGCTGTGACTATGGCAAATTATATTCAGAATGCACTTAAACCAATGGTACAACCCCATAACACAGTCATATTTACCGTCTCCCTAATAAATCTGCAGCGGATACAAAGAGGTAAAGGATTTTGTAAGCCATGGCAAGAACGTAGAGTTTGCAAAGTACTTGACAATCTCTTCTGGTCCAAGTAAGGTTTTGTCCAGGAGTCCTCAATCCAGCAGATTTGCCTAGTAGAGGGTACTATATGAATGCGTTTACCGAAATAATAGAGTTTTGGAAACACGGCCCAAGGTTTCTCTTGGAATGCCGTGACAAATGACAAAAACAGCCACGGCCAACTGAAGTCTTTGATAACAAATCTAAGACTAATGGGCCTGATCTGGCAATATATTTTAATGAGATAAGGCCCTGGCCTCTGAAAGTCATAAAGCTATTGTTTATAAATCACCAACCCTATCTACTTCGATTATAGATGAACTTATTCGAAGATGCTCTAAGTTATCTATAATTTAAAGAGTGTTTTTCCGAATAAGGAGAAGGGTCCTTCAATTCCAAAACGTATCTACGGAAGAATGGGGAAGGGCAAAAGTTCTTTTACTTACATTCGAACAAGAAACCAGGCTTGTGAACGAAAGAAAAATCCTTAAAGACAACTGCTCTGAGTCTTGTCATGGAATCACCTCTCAGGAATCTTCATGTTTTTTACTACAAAGAATCAGAAGTCATTAGACTTCAGAGTCGATTACACGTGTCATCCACTATTGCTTTTGACATTACTAATCCTATAATTATACCTAAGGAAACTTTGGCTGAGAGACTTGCAATTGATACACATCAGCGTCTCTTTCATTGTTCAATACGCTTAAAGCTTGGTATTGGTTCATAGTTAATTATGGATATGTCAAATCTTTAGTTAGGAAGTTATGCAAAGTTCCTAGGTGTCGATATGTTAAGTTTGAGTCCCCAACAATGGCTCATTCACCTACTATGAGAATGGATAATCCAAGTCTATGGCGAAATGTAGGAATCTACTATCTGGGTCCATTTCATTGTAAACATCAGTGTGATGAAGCATATGTGAATCGTTGTCGTCATCCACCAACGTTCAAAGTATGGATGGCTTTATTTATATGCCTTCATAAGAGATAATTGAATCTTGTTGCACACGAGAGTTTCTACAAACTCTCAGAAGATTCGTTGGCTGATATGGCAAACCGGCAATTATCTACTCGGATAGTGCTCGTCATTTTGTAGTCGCAAATAAGCAACTACAAACACTTAAAAATCTGGACTTTAAGAAAATTCAAGAGGAGAATTGTACAGTAGAATATATTGAATGGAAATTCAGTACCCCTGAGGCCCCTTTGACCAACAGAGTCACAGAACCTATCGTGGCTATCTTCAAAAAGCAATTAAAAGTGCTTATTCAAAGGAATAAATCAACCATTAAAGAACTCTCGATAAAACTTTGTAACTTTGTCAAACACGGTTATCATAGGATCCGTTAGACAAGTAATTTTGCTTGAGTCTTCACAATTTCCCGTCGAGATGGACGATAAGAGTAAAGGCTTGGGAAATCTGAATTCAGATATTGGATGTGTCAGAAGCGGATGGCAGATGTTGAAGGTCACCCAAAGAAAGGGATTGATCACTCTTGAGGGATGGACCGACCGATCTTCCGTCGTAGGTGAACCCGTCCAGGACTTTGATGAAGGAAAAACCAATGACAGTCACCCGGTAGGAGGCAATAACTGCAACCTCTAAGTTTGCTCTCATTCCACCTCAGCGCTTAGATGCTGAGGAGTACTATACTAGTTTCACTGAAGAGCTTTCAAACAAAGAATCTGCTAACAGTGAAAGCCTTGAAGGGGCAGGAGGGAGAAGGCACCTCTCAGGTTATTATAAAATCATTAGTGAAGGATGAAAAATATTTTTTTCAATACTGCGAGTATTTTTTCTTCATATACATAGAATTAAAAATATAATAAATACCAATGAATTAGCTTTGGAAGGAAGTTGAACACATTTTACATCAGAAGTTTTACCCGTTTTGTTCCCCTCAAAGAGATTTTTGATGGCATAACTTTTCACTCCGACATATAGTTATCATCCGTGAACAGCCGACAGAAACTCACGGATAAATTTGAATCAAGTTGGAAACCTCAGCAGTAGTTGGACCTGCCGAGGGCCAGAATCCTTACAACCTTCTGGGCAGAGGTTCTTTATGGCATTTACAACCCCATGAATTTCAAACTCCTTGATATTGAGTACAGCTGAATAAATTTCAACCCTGGTGGAGACTCAGGATGCTGGAAGCTACAGGAAAAGCAGGCGTTCCCCATTTACATATGCCCCATTTTTCCGAGCTATCGGTTTTATTTGGAGTGTGAAGTTTTTCACCTTAGCCAGGAGACTCCTTAGCAGAATCTGACTTCGGTCTGTTTCATCAAGGATGGCAAGGTTTTGAAGATCAACCATCTGGTTTGAGATGCATTTTGATTGTTTTCCGATGATGGGGGGAGTATATATATATATATATCGGATCGATAGTCGAGTTGTATTTCGGACTTATATAGTTGGGTGCCAAGTAAAAACTTTGTGCGAATGTTTGCAACTACCAGAACGATTTTATCAAAGCCTAACGAATGGACTACGTTATTGGTCCAATTAAAGAAATGATACATAATCTAACCTTTGGTTAACGATGCAATTGTTAACTAAACAACATCTAGGGATCTGCATATTCCCTAAAATGAATTTGTTGTTCAATTATGAGACTATTAATTATATCTCTTAAGATCGTTAAACGTCTCAAGGGGGAGTGTCGTGGCAAATCTATCATTTTAGCGAAATAATGTCATTGCATTACACAAACCACGTTAGCATAGTTAATCATTACAAGCTTGAACTGGTCGAATAATTATTGCAAGTTTGAACTTGTCCAATAATTGTTACAAGAGGTCTAAATTGCTTTTCTGTTCTAAATAAAATAGTCTTATTCTCATCACAAATATTGTTACTTTTATTTATATATTGAGGTAATAATATTTATCATATTTATTGTCAAGGGTTGTTATTCATACAGAGGTTACCGAAGTAGATTTCCGAATTATGCAGTCCACTAGTCTTTGCATGGTCCTTCGAGCCGGATTATTGAGAGAAATCTCAAGATCTACGTTTAATGATTATCTGTTGGTTCCTTCTTAATAGCAATTCTTTCTTTCTAGTTGTGTTTTCAAGGGATTCGAATCTGACATTTTATCGATAGGAATAAAATTTGCAAGTCCCGCATCCTCTGGTTGAATAATTTATTGGCTATCTCGCTTCCTGGAGTTTTGATTACTGATCTTAACTCCCGAATGCACTTTCTCTTTTCAAAAGAGCTAGAAAGTCTAGTTTTGGTTTCAAGGGATTAGAATCTCATGTTTTATCGACAGGAATAAGGTGTGCAAGTCCAGCATCCTCTGTTTGAATAATCTATTGGCTATCTCCTTATTGGAGTTTTGATTACTGGTCCTGACTCCCAAATTCACTTCCTCTTTTCAAATTAGAATCTGATTTTTATTGGCAGGAATTAAGTCTGCAAGTCCAGCATCCTGTGTCTGAATAATTTATTGGATTGTTTCCTAGAAATTTATCACCAATTGTAATTCCTGAATCCACCCTATAACTAGAATCAAAGGCTTAATTTAATATGGACTTTTTTCTGATCAATTTCGGTTGATCTCATTTGAATTTTGAACAAACCTAAATTCAGCCCATGCTATTTTGTTACTATTGTCAGGAAGAGATCTAAATTGCTTTTCTGTTCTAAATAAAATAAACTTATTCTCATCACAAATATTGTTGTTTTTATTTATTTATTTAATATATTTATCATATTTATTGTCAAGGGTTTCTATTCATACACAAGGTTACCTAGGTAGATTTCTGAATTATACAGTCAACTAGTCTTTACAGCAACACTATGTATGGATGTAACTAAAGAATATTTGCACTTTGGAGGAATATATTTGAGTATTTCAAATATAAATAACGCATTATTTTCAAACACATTAAGTTGTGACGGAATGGGTTTCATTGTTTGTCCACCTAATAAGTAGAATATTTCAAAAACTCACCATGAGTACAAAAGTTGACATACCATGTAAAAGTTCGATAAATTAAACACCAATTTTTAAATAGGAATAGCTTAGTAAACTATAATTAATTTATGTAATTAATTTTATATAGTTACATCGAAGCATGATATAAAAGTTAATAATTCTAATGAATATAGGATGCAAATTTACAAAAACATTTTACTTTAGTATTTGTAGTTTGTGGTTTCGGTTCGGAAATCCTAGACCGTGTGGAGACAAAAATAATTCATTTAAGACCTATATAAAAATCTCTGTCTACACAAAAAATTGGGTTTGATTTCCTGCAAAATAAATATTTGAAAAAAATTATCTCATTTATTTTTTTTCTAAAAGAGAGAAAAATTGAAAACTTTATTTTTAATTGAAGAATATAACCTTATTTTTTAATAGAAAAATATATTATGGTCTACGATGTAAGACCAGTGTATGGACTTAAATATTGGTACAGGTAGGCCTAGACAAATTCAAAGAAGATTGAATCGAAATAATCAAAAATTGCTTTTGGATCAAGCCTCAAAACTATTATGTATCTAAACTCAAGTATAGAAAACAAGGATTTTTGGTTAAGTTTGATTTCTAAAACAGTTACGTATTCGTCTTAGTCTACTTTTATCAAATGTTTGGTAATTGTCAACTTATTTAATATTTGAACCTTATCCTTGAGGATCTTTTGTAGTTAACAACTTTAATTTATCCAGAACTAAACATATTCAATAACCAAGATATTTTTACAAAATATAACGAGACCAGATCATATGTTTTCGTTTTTGGTATAAACCACCCTTGGACACTGCATTTATTATAGGTATCTTTCTTTTTGGCCTAAAGTGTAAGAGCGCCTGTAAAATCAGTTATTGTTCTCTTTTATGCTATTTGTATGTACAAACTTATATAAAAATTTATAAAAATATTGATCATATAGCATAGTCCTTCGTTTATACTTTGAAGTTTATAGTTTGGGCAGAAATACACGTCAAAAACGAGCTACATAAAGAGTTATATCATAAGGTCAAAATTTCAATTTTTTTTCATCATGTGCCATTGGAGGAAATACCAACATCTTTATTATATAATATTGGAGGTTCAAACTATTTATGATGCTCATCCACATAACACTGGAGGGATCTATCATACCACTGTTTAAAAACCACTGGTCTATGCTATATTCTCCGACATAACATCCGTTATTTGGTCAAAGTTGCACAAATACTGAATTTACCGCCCCTCCCCTAAGTACCATGACATGACATATACAAAACATGTTTTGTATATCTGTTATGCATACAAATTTATCTTAAACTAAAATTATTTGTTTAATATTTAATGAAAGAATATATAACTTTCTTCAATAGAACTGTCAAAATCTAAATGAAAATAAAATAATATAATGTAAGGATTTTAATCAACATCAAGCAATTGTTTCAAAAGAATACAAAAAACTGTCATGGATTTTAATGTTGTTACTTTTTATAAATAGTAAATCACAATAGAAAACTTTTTTCTGTTAAAAATTTCAATCTAAGTTTTCTTATGTATGCTTTAATTGTCAATAAATCCATATATTTATGCGTTAATTAATAAAAAATCAATATATTACTTACAGGTATAAAAACTTTGCTATCATTGGTCGCCTCTTCACCCATATTGATATCTTTTTCGGTTGTTGTCATTTTGGTAAACTTATTATTTAACTAAAAGATAAAATATATTACTTGATTGCATAAATCCAGAGTTGGGCAAGTTAATGCAACTTAACTTAACTTAGATAAGTTAATTAACTTTTAACTTAACTAATTAATTTTGTAAACTGCATTATCTTAACTTGATTAAGTTAAATTAATTTTGTTATGGTAAGTTTAAATACTAAAAAACTGTCATTTTCTACCTGTCATAGAAAATGTCGTTTTTATATTATCTCCGATATTTTATAACCTTACATATACTTTAAAATTAGATAGAAGCTCAAAAATTGAAACTTTTAGCTCCCTTTGGCTTCTATTTTAGAAGTTAAATGACCCTAAAGTTTCAGCATCGAGGTCGGCACCCACTTTTTTAAACTGTTATTTCTCTTGTGTTTTTTATTATATTAATCTCCTTTAAACACATTTTGATAGGTTTATGTTTATTATATAATCAATAATTTTATCCAATAAAATGCCTCTTGAATTTACGCGGTCAAATCTTTGACCTAGAAAAATTTCAAATATGGCATACTTAATTTCGTTCAAATTTTGATATGTTAGTCAATTACATAAAAAAATAAGTTTGAAATGTGCAATCTGTCTATATCAAAATTTATTCAATCAAATGTGTTTAGAGGTTGGAAATACTTCATATTTTTATGTACAGTATGAAATGTAAGACTATTTTAACTCCTTCCATCTGATAGGTTTATTAATTTACCACCACATATAAATATGATTTTTATTAATTATTTCTGATTTATCTGTCGTCTAGAGTACTTTACTAAATATTATATAAAAAAGAAAAGTATACATTATTTACTGGGGTGTAGCATTACTCAAGAGTTAAGCTCAAATAGAGTGTTGTTCAAATGAAAATTATGGCTTCCAGGAAAAGGCAAATATCTCGTGAAGAATAATGTCTTCATATTAAATTTCAATTCCAAATGTTTTTATGATCCTCAATATTGCTAGGAATTAATTTTTAATCATTTCCATTCATTTTTTACAGTTTTATTTCATTTGGAAATTAGGTGGTTAAAAAATTAACCTCTCGCCAGTAGGGTAAGCCCAAGGTTAAATTAACCTTGCGTAAGCCTAGTGATTTATAAGAATATATATATATATATTACATTACTTTATATTTTATTTCATTACAAACTTCTATCACATTTAGATTAATTTTTCAATCGAATATACAATACACAAAAAATATGTATTTTTAATAATAGAAAATAATATTCATAAATCAAAATATGACAAATAAAAATGTTTATGGGAATCATGGAAAAATTAATCAAAATAAAGTTCAAAACACCAATAGCCGACTAAAAATAACAATATTTTATTTTCACAGAAGTAGAATAGCTGTGTCTGTTGTGATTCATATCGATTTCTCTTAATCCCATATGTAAATATAGAAGAATTAAGTCATAATTAAGAATTAAAATCTATTCTATAAAACTTATGAACAACTCTTAATAGTACTGAGTCATTGTAATAAAATTGCATATTTGTAGCACGTCAACCCAAAAGGAGGGTAGAATAATTTTTATCGAAATTGAACAATGAATAGATTTTCCAACAAATTATAGTTCATTTCAATGAAAAAATTATTCTGATTAATCCTTTGGAGCCACCACAAATTGTACTTTAAGTATCCAAAACTCACCGCCACATTTATGGAATTTGAAAATTAATAAATTATATTTCTAAGACAAGATTGGGCCCAATTAAGTCTAGTAGATAAAACAGAGTTTTTAAACAACAGTTAACACTCTTGGGTATTTCAATTCATCCCAGAAATTTGAATTCATAGCCTATAATTGACCGTAATATCTCTTTGAAATATTGCCTGTCCTTTTATAAATATAAATGATTGAACCTTTGAATATATGATTATATGATACGTGTATTTTTCATAAAAATAAACAGTTTTTTTAACTAAACCCAGACATGTAGGCGACATTGACAAATACATTGCAGCCAATATTAATAGAAATACTATTAACCTTGATGGCAGCGAGTAACGTTAAACATAATATCTAACTCAAATATCCCCTCAATGTGAAGTACTTTAAATCCATATGAAAAATTACAGCCAAAAATAAAAACAAAGAGCGACAGAATGTGTTTCATTGAGTATAAGAGAAATTTAATTATTAGTGCGTTAAAGGGACAAATAATCATTATATACTTTTTATAGTGGTTAATTCACATTTACATGAATATTAATATCAGGGGCATCTGCAGGGATGGAGGCTTTAGGTCTCTCCCCAATTTCAAAAATTGCCCCTGAGTTTGCATAGTCCTGTTTCTAGGATACTTATCCCGTGGACAACACACCCTTTCCGAAATTACTATTACCTATTGGAACGGGGCGCTAAAATCTCATTTTTAGCGTTCCCTGTTTCATCTTGTTTTGGAACCCGGCGGTATCCTAAAACACCCCCAACATTCGTGGTACAATTATCGCCTGCAATGGGTTAATATAAGGGGGAGGAAGGAAGGGAAGATAATGTCGACACAATTCTGAATGGATAGTCATTTACAATCTTATATAAATGTGAATTGTTTCGCTCTTTTTGAGAAGTGATTTCTGGCGTTGAGGTTGATCCCACTAAAAATTTGTCTAGAATTTGGTCTTTTGTTTAACTGCGGGGGCTGATTTGTTTTGTTTTTTTACAAAAAAAAAAAAATTTTGAGCCTGAACACAAGTTACTAACGATTTTGTTTATCTACTTTTAAAGCTAATCAGTACTTTTTTTTAATAAGACTTATATACTTTATATTTTCTGACTATAACATGAAAAAAGGTATGCCTAAAAAATTTTACAGAAGATAATCTTAATTGTTGTCTAAACAAGAAACATGTGATAAAGCCTACCTCAGATCGAAATGATATTTTTTAAATAAAAAATGGATTTACTAGTCTCAAAATTTGTACATAATCCCCATGTTATTCTTCCAATGAACCGTTATAAATTAAAAAAAAATTAAATTTAAAAAGTTCTTACACTTGTCATCATATCTGAACCCGTTTGTTGTTCAGAAGCGCCGGCATTATTCTGTTTTCCTGTAAGAAATATATCCATGATTAGTATTTTTAAGTTGAAAAGCTAAGGAATTACTTTATTTGAAATAAATAAGGTATTTGTAAAAAAAAAAAATGAAGATTTTCACAGAGGAAGGAGAATGTCCTTATTTTGCAAGTTCAAGTTGGGTCCAAAATCTAAAATATCTAGGTACAAGTCAAATTCAATCGCTTAAATTGCTTATCAACTCCTCATAATTTCTTTCGAGCTGATTTCAAGTTTATAGTTATAAACTTATAGATTTGAGCCTTTACTCTTTTCTCGAGTCAAAATAAATTGCTAATACTAAATCAAAAGTTATTTCCACGGCGAAATATTAATTGCAAAGTAGGACTTCATTTAACATTATTATATATTTAGATGCTTTTATGAGTTTTTCCTATATATTTTCTTATATATATTTTGAGGAGTAGATGAAATACAGTTTATAACAATTGAATTGATTTTTAGAATTTTTTTATTATAAAATGTAATCAGTTATCATCTTTGATTTTAAACTTAAGTCTAGAGTCATCACCTCTAATATTTGACAAAAGGTATTTCTATAAAAGGATTGGTTATAATATAATTTTTGAAAACTTACCCATGGTAACTAGATTGGATTCCAAGCTAAGGATAGTTCCCTTAATTTCTGATGCGTCACTTATCGACCAAATAATAAACGGCAGGAGATCAAATGCTGTCAAATTATAAGAAAAAAGTTCTGGAGCATTGCATCACAATTCATTATACTAGTAGTTAAACTTTATCGAACAAAAAATTGAGTCAATATGCATCAATAGATGCACACTGATGTTGGTAAATACTATTTTATAAACTATTTGGTCAAATTATTTTTTAATGGGGCAGGAGCGAATAAAAAATAAACATTAGAATCAGCCGGAGGGCTGAAACATAAAGGGTTGTCATAATTAAATAACTCAAGGGAAAGAGCGGTTAAGGGAAAAATAAACAATTCAATCTAAAAACAAGGAAGACAATGTTCCTAACATAGTCGCCCTTATTCTTCTTTTTTTTTTTGTAGGAGAGACTCACTCCGTCACTCTCTTCCCCAATGGCTGCGTACCTAGCTGGAGGAACATGTAGCAGCTTCTAATTTTAAGCCAATCAGAAGGGAGAACTACTAACCCCTAGCTTCCTTGCCTTGAGTGTCTACTCTTTGCCTAGAGTCCTTTAGTCGTAATTAACGTTCCGCCACAATCTTAGAATATGCAAACAAACTAATAATAAGTAAACAACGCCCATCCCCATGGGCTATCACCATTACCTATATATCATTAAAATTAAAGAGATAAATATAAATATATTTGACCATCTATCTTTTCAATGTATATTGCTCAACAGTTTTCACTTGTCTGCTAAATAATGTGCGCATAAATCTATTGACTTTTTTCCCCAACTAGTGATGAAAAAAGTGTTGCCCGTTTCATTTCTTTATATATCTACAAATTAGTGGAGCACATTATGAAAAGCTATCAAGCTATCAACTTGAGCGAATTCTAAGCATTTTACTTTTTATTTCAATAACTTGGAGTTGGTTAGATTCGGGTACGCTAAAATTTAAAACAACATATTACACCAGTTAATAGTTTTTCCTCAAAGGTGATTTAAAAACAAACCTTTCAAATTTTGCAACTATTTTAAAAAAATGAATTTGAGTTTTTAAATTTAGAAAAATATATGGAATAATATTTTTCTAAATAATTCTCCTTTTTTAAGTGTTAAACTATTTACATTCCGTGTATTAAGACAGATAAAGATATAACAAGGTTGAAATTATGGATCACTGATGAGTATTATAGATAGGATAAATTGACTCACACAACGCAGTTTGATTAAAATTAGGCCGTCTTTTACTTTCAAATATATTATCAATTATGAGAATATAACAACAAAATAACATAAATGTATGTTTTTAAGCCAATGTAAGGTTTTTTTTTTTTTTTTTTTCAATAATGAGTTTCATTTAACAAAAATTTTATTGTAAGATATAAATGTGATATTTTAACATATTTAAATGGAGAATAGAGAAAAAAGTTAGATTGAATATGGTACAAGGACAAAAATGTTAAACGTACAAAACTTAGAAACGGAAAATGTACAACGGACAAAGCGTGGAACGTTCAAAAAGTAGAATAGACCATATTATAAGGATATTTCGGAATATATATATTTTTTTTTTTAAATGAAGAAAATGCAAGAACAAAAAGACCTGAGGGCATAACTTTTTATGATGATGATTGAATTGTTGTTTGAAATGGCTATGTCCCTAAATACTCCTGTTTCCTCAAATTTAAAATAAATGGAATTACAATTTTCTTTATGTATTAAGTAGATATGCATACCTATCATGCAAAAATCACTTTCGGCCTTTTTAAGTCTTCCCATGATAGTTTAAAGTCACAATAGCATAAACGTAAAAACTTATGTTACAACTTTAACTGAATCTATTTAATTTACAACAAATATATAGATAAGGGAGTAAGGAATTTTTTTAAACGTAAATAAGCATACGTTTGACGTTAGGTCCTTACTACATTTTCTACGCTCGACACTTTTCTCCTTCTACGTTTTGTCTTTCGGCATTATGTCCGGACACCACTCAATTAAGCCTCATACAAAAGAATAACTTATAAGCAAACAAATTTATTAAATCGACAAAATATAGATTATTAATTGTAAAATATATATTACTCCTAGAAAAGCATTATTTCAGCGAAAAAAAAGGATATACATTTTTTCTGACTGGACGTTTTATGAGCATTCTAAAAATTAAAATCCAATCGATTCTAAATTTTTTTTTGATTTATGTTTTTGAAGTCATGATTCCAAAATGAAAAATAATCACATTATTCATTTAATTGAATAATCAATTACTATTAATTTTGCACTTATCAAATTTTCTATCCAGGAAATACTATTAATTTTCAATGATAAATTTGTTCTACCTTATTAAATACTCTTCTTCATATGAAAGCATTTAACTTTTAGTATTAATAAAGATAAAATATAAAGTATGTTTTACTTAGTTCGTCATTCTGAAATTTGAAGTTTCAGTTTAATTTAAAAAAAGTAATAAAATGTTTTAGAGAAGATTTGTAGTTTAAACAGAAAAAAAAACCTGCGTCATACTCCAATTAAGAAAAATATATATAAATTTTTAAAAAGAACAATCGAATTTGAAATGTTTTTTTATTTTATTTAGATCTTTCAATGCGGAAAATAACAATAATTAAGTAGATGTTAAAAAAAAGCCCATTGTTGGCCAAAAAATCAATAATTTCGGACTATAAGGATAATTTTACTATTTCTCGAGGTAATAACAGTCAAGAACACAACAATTCTATTCAAGAGTAAAAAAATTGAATATTTATTCAAGTAAGTTTATTTGTCAAAACAAAAAAAGTAAATTATTCATTATGAATCGATAAGATGATTTTTTCTTTAAATGAAATATGTTTTATTTTCATAATAAGCATAGACTTTTAACAGTGGATTTAAAATGATTAAAAATCAAATCAACTGTTTTATTAAAAATGGAAATTAATAAAATAAATTTTGTTTTCCCTTACAGATGATTTTTAAATTTTGGATCTCGATGTAATTTTATATGGACCTATTGATAATTCTGTTATTGATTCTAATATCTTTCATACCTATATATTTGTTAAAATTTCTTATATGAAGAAAAATGAATTAATTCTGAACGGTAAAGAATGAAAAATATGAATGCTGGTAGACATCGACAAGGCGTATACTAAAAAATTCTGTTTTTGGGTTAAAAAATTATTTCAAAAGAAATTGACCTTATATGGTGAAAAACTACAATTACTTAAGTAAATCTTATTTTTAAACCCCTTAAGTGATTCAAAACAAGGCGTACAATATTTTAACTGATAAACCAATTATATAAATTTTTTTTAATCATGCCATCATTTGTGAAGATAAATTGTGTAAATATGTGCGAATAGAATTTTTATTAATTCCAAACCTCTTGATTAAAAAAATGGCTGGCCAGTGTTTTGGGTCTCTGCAGGAGATCAATAAATAATTTGGAAAGGTTTATGAGTGTTTAAAACAAACTGCTTTTAATGAAAGGTGTAGGAAATGAAAAAAATTGATTGATCTATAATAAAAGAGGGTGATTACATTGAAAAATAATATAGAAATTATTATTATTATCCATGCACCACTTTAACACATATATACAGAATAACACAAGACAAAAATAATTTCAATCTACTATGTATATCTTATATATACAAAAATTAACTTTTGAATCTTCCTCCTCCTCCTCCGTTTTTTCTGCCTAGCAACATTTTTTTTTTCTACAATCCTACTATTAAAAATTAGAGGGGAAGATTACATTAACCAGTTGATTCGTCTGGGAGTGCTTCAATTCAAATGAACAGTTATGAGAATTTAATCTGTCAATAAAGCAAAATAGTGACATTGTAAAACTAATTTGACAAATTACTTTGGTAATATGTCTTCTTGATTACTTAAGACAACATCATCTTTCTATATTGGAAGGGGTTGTAAATATCGATACATTTCATAACAAACATCACATCACACTTTCAATATCATCCACCATACGTCCGTAAAACGGGCAGGCTCATACTAGTCAAACTACTTAAATATTTTTGGATTCTTTTACATTTATAATTATATATATTTAGTGGAAAAAATTTATCTTAGAAATAAATATGTAAATACTCACATTGCACATCTTCTAAATTTTCGGCCAGAAAAATATTAAAAGAAAATTTTTGATTCTTCATTTTGTCATAAAGGCTAAGAACAAAGCTATACTCCGTACTGCATATAAATGAAAAAAAATAATAAATATGAGTGGTGTAAACATTGGATTAAAAGTGTATTTAATATAAGCATCATCAATATTTACCAATATCGATTTTATTGGTGTATACATTACCTATATGTATGAAAGCATATATACTAATATGAATCTAAAAAGTCTAATAAATGGCATTAATCGCAAGGAGCATGCAAGGAATAAACACAAAATAATGAATGAGTTTCCTTTATATGGTACTATGTACATTAAGTAATTTATTGATACTTTCTTACCTTAATTCAACCTAAATATAAAATCGATTTTGGTGCCCCACATTACATTTACGGGTTGGAAAAAAAAAATTACACACTTTACTATTCAAAATTACTGGGTTGTACGTGACTGATGTAAAAAATTCCGGTACTACATGTTATCTATAATTAATTGCAAGCAAAGTTTTTTTATTTTATATTAAATGTGAAGAATTGCTACAGAGTGGGACACAAGACTCAAGGTCACAATTTTAATTCGTGCCGGTCAATCTCCAACTGAGAATTTAAAGTTAATTGGAGTGGCCAGAAATCCTGTTTATAATATTAAAAAAATGATAGAGGAGGATGGGAACATTAAAAAGAAGGATGACAGTCGTAGAATGCCTATTAGCAATGCAGATAATCTCAAAAACATAATTGAAATAAACTCAATATTTACGGAATCATGTTACATATTTGGGAGTATCTCACACTGCAGTAAAAAAAAACAGTCGCAAGGCTTAGTAATAAATTTTTGCAAATTTAAAAAAAGATCTATTCTCACTTGTGATTTGCTAAATTTAGCTGGATGAGTATTTTTGAGTTTCTAAAAAATACTCGAAGAATTACAAGCTTTACTCGTTACTCATTTGAATACTCGTTACTCACTCTAATTCTTTTGCTCCATGAAAAACTCTTCAGACAAAAAAAAAATCATATTTTTTAAAGAATCATGGAAACTTTTAGTTTAAAATTGTTTTTGTAATTAATTTTTCAAGATTCACTTAAAAATAAGTTTACTCTAAGATGTAGCTACTATTTAAACAATGAAGATAATGATAGTAACTAAGATAATATTCTAGTACTGAAATACTGCAAGTGCTAGAGGAATGGGGATTATGTTAAAGCTTAAATCTCAAGGGATATGACAAACAAAATTAGTAGCTAGTAAATAGAAAATAAAATTGGACCATTCAAATTTATGTTTAATAGTAGTCTCTCCCTTATACATTAAGAAATATTCCTTAATTTTATTAATGCAGCAATGTTTCCCTTATGTCTATTGGTATGAAAAAAAACTTTTTGAGTGTGTGCTTAATAAATTGCATTATTCCAAGCAATATTGATTACTCCCGCTAGTTAAAAAAAAACAAAAACGATTACGAGTACACATTGTACAAAAGTCAACATGTTTCTAATTGTGTTGCCTGTGGGAAAATCTAAATTGTAAATTTTGCAGGAAAAGGATGTCAGTCTAGGAAGATTTACATGTTATAATGGGATCAAAAAATGAAAACGAAGTATCCCAAGCTTTGACGAGTTACAAGGTGAGTTACGAGTAACACTTGGCTTTTTTCACCCACGAGCCGAGTTTTTTGTGTCGTTTTTTATTTACTCCATAAAACTCGAGTAGCAATTTATGAGTTTTGCTCTTAGCACATCACTAATTCTGACGAATAACATGACACAAATCCGTTTCAACGTAGCTAAGGACTTTAATTATCTTAAATTTACACAAGTTAGACAAATAGTCAAATTTTCTAATCAAAAAACATTTGATGTGGTCCCTGTTTCTAGCTATATGCTAAGATGAAGGCATGTAAAGAACATCATGTAAGCGTAGAATAAATAAAGGCACCTGTTGAACAGGCATGTATTGATTTGGATCCGTACTACATCCGTAAGTACTACTTATCTTTCTGGAAAATAATTACTACCTCATTAACAATAGATGTTAACATAATTGAATAAATAAAGCTGACAATTTTGTAGATAGCTTTTATAAAAAATAATATTTTTATTACATATATTATTTGAAATATATCTTAAGTGTTAGAGAAAAGCATGCAAACTGTGTAAACTTTTAGTTTCTACCAGTTAGATACACATGAATCAAACGTGCGCGGAAAACTGCCCTGGAGAAAATTGCCGTGGAAGATTACTCTGGGAGGGGGGAATAAATAGCTTAGGGCCTCTGAAAATATAGTTGAATACTCTTGGCCCTTGGATTGGCCAGTGTCATGGGGGTAGTATGGGATTGTTAAAAACCACAGCCAATTTATCCAATACATCGAAGGAACCCCTCTAATACCACACACTAGATCAAATCCCTCGAGTTGTCCCGGATCCCGTGGGTAGTTAAAAACCACTGCTAAAGCATCACATACATCCAAGGACCTTCTTTCATATCAAGAAATAGTTCCGAGCCATCAGGTTGCGCAGGGTACCCCTAGATCCTTAAAAACCGCAGGCAAAGTACCACATACATCCAAGGAACCCCACTAATATCAACAAATAGTTCCAGGCCCTCAGGTGGCGCAGGGTAACTTAGGGTACCCCTAGATCCTTAAAATCCACCCCAAAATATTTTAAGAGGCCCTAAGCTATTTATCCCCCTCCTCGCCCTATATCACAATAATATTACTCCCATTTGAAGGTATTCCCTTGCGGTATAAAACAAACAAATATGTTTTGATATTTGTCATAAATTATATTGAGCGAATTTATAATGTGTTATTATTCATCATCAAGTTTGAACAAAATACGGGCAATTTTTCCCAGTACAGCTTTCCTAGTACTGTATAAAATTATATACCTTAATAAGGGTTTTTGTATCTTGACTAAAAATGTAATTTTTCCCGCATTCTTAAAAATTCTTGTGAGGCTTAAAAATTTATCTTCATGAAAGGAATTTTGAGCGAAGTAAACGATACCAGAATCGTATTTTGGTTTAAATTCATCTAAAAAACAAAAACATATTGCATTAATTATATAATATAAAGTATTTTTCATGCAAGAACTATGTATATTAATTTAATATGTCAAAAGGTCTATTACTCTTTTAATTACCATGGTGATTAATGCATCATTAAAAAAATAATGTTATGTACAAGTCCAATTCATATAATTAAAGTGCACAAAGTCCTATGTAATTATATAAATAAGTAAAGAAATGAATATATTTAAAAAAAAAAAATTCCAACTCCTTAGGTAGATTAAAAAATTAAAATTATTTGAAAACTCTTTTTTCATATTCAAACATGTGATTTTTTCAATAAGGACCAGCGAAATCACCTTAATCATTTCCAATTTATTTACCAATAGACTAGTAATCAAGGATGTTCAATATTGTTGACTCTTTCTAAGACATTAAATATTTATTTAGTAAGGCAAAATGTAGCGTTATGTATGTAAGAATGAATGAAAAACAGTCACACGGTGGTCCTGATTTATATCCGTTATATATTTTAATACTTAAGTAGTCGTTCTAACCCTTCCTTAATCACTGGTTCCTTTATGTACATTTTTAATATATATATATTCGAATGAAGTAACTCGTAATCAGTTCTAGATGGGAATCTAATGTATTAAGACCTTTGATCATTGTCTATTATCCTTGATTCGGTATCCGTGTTTCTCTTTCGGAATCCTTCATCCTCCTTCGTGTGTCACTAGCGTGCCTGGTTCCTTTTTGGGCCTACCCCTTTCGATGACGAGAATTATAAATGATAAGTGTTTTATTACTCTTAAATAGATAAATAGTAAATACACATCATTATCATAAAAATATTTTAATTTAAGAATTAACAATGTTGTGATATTAATGAAATATCGCAGGCGTAAATAACATTGAGTCAATGCATTCATATTAAATCGATTTAATACTTCTCTTTCAGACGTGTGATTTATTGAACAAAGTTCGGCTAAATGAGCTATTCATTTTTAATTTATTTACTAATTAAGGATGCTCAATGTTGTGGACTCTTTGTAACAGATTAAACATAACAATAATAAGCTAAAAAAAGTAGAGTTTTTATACAAGTCAAATGATTAACAAAAATTAGACACAATCAAAATATTCAAGGTATTTTTAGTTCAATTTAAATATTTATAGAATCTATAGAGCGAATGGGAATACTTTAACTTCTACACAAAGAAGATTCTAATTTTGAACAATCCTATAATAAAAGCTGTGTTGGAGATTATGACCTATGGAGAAATTCATTCCACGTAAAATTCATCCCTGGAAATGTCATTCCCACTTTGAAGAGGGATGCTTAGTGACGTCTTACGGTTTATGTATCCAAACTAATCATTAGTTTTTGAGTAGGGCTTTAAGGGAGACCTGGGCAGTGGGCACTGGAGATGAGTGATAACTAGTAATAGATGGGAGACGGGCATGAATAATATATTGTGCTTATGGATTCGACATGACGTCATGATAAATCTTAACAGTGACTAGGAATGGAATCCCATCCGTGGCTAATAAATATACCTTGTGAAATAGATGCAAGATCCGGTATTACTCTTCTCCTTCTACTATTTCCTAAAGTATAAACAAACACCTTAAATCATTCATATTCGTCTCCCATCCGTGACTAGTTATCGTTGACTCATCTCTCATCTCCAGTCCCACTTGGCGACTGCCCCGCCATCCCTCTATAGACTTCACAATAACTACCAAGTAGTTTAGAAACATAAACCGTATGCCCTCAATAAATATCCCTCTTGAAACTGGGAATGAAATGTTCTGGGATGAATTTTACAGGGAATTAATTTACTGGGAATGAAACTACTAGGAATGAAAAGACAGGAAATTCATTTACTAGGAATGAAATCACCTAGCACCATTGGAGATAGTTCCTATTAGTTATGGATTATTAAAGAGTTTTAATGGTTATCAGCCTACGTCGTTTATTATTGCATACAGCACTGAAAGTTCCTTCTTTTCACCAACAATGACAAAATTTTATTAAATATTTACCTCATCTTTCGACGGATACAAATTTGTAATAATTTATCTTAGGGAGTATTGAAAAAAATTAAAAATATTTTTTCCTTTCAATATAGTAAAGAATGGTCCCAGACTAATTTCCACTAATTAATCCTTCATTTGCACTTAATAATATAATCAGTACCTATATGCAGACATAATTATACAGAACTTATCAATTGACTAACAATGTTTCTGACAAATGTATATATTGATCAAAGTACTAAACATCATGGGATACACTAACAAGTGATGGAACAGCAGGGACTAACAAATGCGTTAGTCGTTGTTGAGTTATCAACTTACGACGTTTCTATTGCTAGACGATTCTATTGATACTGATACAAATACATTCTATAAAAAGGTGTATTCTAATATTATATACATACATACTTAAATCTTTCTATGTGATGACCTCACATCCCCCCCTCCCTAGACGACAAATACCATTATATAATGATATTACTAAAACATAATATTAATACACTTAACAAAACATTAATATACAACATTGACGGATAATTATGTAATATCAATATTATGTAAGTAGTTTTAAGGACATTCTGGTTGATCCGTTTTTAGGAACAGTCTATTAAATATGTATAATTTTTTTGCCTTTTACATCAATAATGACTTCACGCGTGTCCCACCTCTTTGTATTTTGGATCCTAACGTGATCTCCAGGAATCAAAAAGGCTTCGATCTGTGGAGATGGAATCGTAGTATTTTTTTAATGATATGTATTTCTCTCTCTTCTTCTCTCCCGCCCTCTCAAAGCTGGAAAGCGACATGCGAATATAGAAAATTGGCAATGCTGGGACAAGAGTTCTTTGTGAGTAGCCAAATGCCCATTAGGCTGTACTGAATACGTTAGATCTGGGTGTATTCCTCCATTCCAGGAGTGATGAACTAAAGGAAGCCCAGTCATTAGATTTTCTGAGGATCATCTTCATGGATTTGACGACAGCCCGTGGATTTCCGTTGGATTGGGTGAATATGGGGATGCGAGCTCATGTTTAAGGCGTAAACCTTTGCAGAAGCCCCCAAATTCCGTCGGGAATTGTGGCCCACTATCCGTTCCAATATGCAAGGGAAGCCCCCAATCTTCAAAAACGTCAACATTATATCAGTGACTGACTTATTTGAAGCCCTTCGTAACTAAATTAAGAGGGGCGCTGACGCTGAATTTGATTCTAGAGATAATGAAGAGCCTAGGTTATTGCATGAATTACTGATTGATATCAACTTTTTGATTTCATTTGACATTACAGGTACTTCCCTTTTCATATTTTGGAAAGATATCTTCCTGTCGTTGATATTATCTTAGAGATAATATATTCATTTGGAGAGACCTGAATGACTTCAGGAAAAGATTCAGGTATAATCCTCAGTTTTTGTAGACCAATCCATGAAACAATTAATTCTTCTTGCAGATATGGAGTAACGTATACCGTGATGTCTGTTTAGGAGACTTCTCCGATTTTGATACGAAGAAAGACGATCCCCATGTATCTCAAGCTTGAATTGTTCGCTGCTGTGATGTAGAGTCTTTTAGTTGAGTCTATTTCGAGTTTGTACTCCAATACCAAGTCGTGAAAAATAAGACTCAGTAGCTCCTGTATGAGGTAGATCTTTCATGGTAAAAGGTTGACCCAACCTTGGATAAACATCAGCCTCGAGAAATGGAGTGGCCTGACCAATTGATAAAGTTTTCACTCGGATTGTCGACGTTTTGATTGTCGTGGCCTTACTCTGCACAGGAGATTTAGCATCACGTAAGCATATTTTCTCTAAATGACCTTTCTTTTGCATTTCTTATACGTCTCATTTTTAGTGGGACCTTTAAAAGGTCGATGAAATCTAAAGGACTTAAACTTAAGTTCCGGTGCATGATGATGCTTCTTGTTTGTGGTCTGATGTTGTTGTTTTCGTTGTTAATTTTTTATATAGACAGAGCTGTAATATCTCCTTGTTTTCATCTTTTATTTTTTCCTTCATAAATGATGCCGACTCCCAGACCATTGCTATCTGTAGAAACTTTTCGTGGTTTGGCTCACTTTGACGGTGAAACATTTCGCGTAGACGTCTATTATTTGTACCCGTGATCAAGCATAGGGTGTACAAATAGTCTTTATCTATATTACTGAGCTCTGCTTCTCCTCCTTGTAGTCTTAAGACGGAGATGCCAGTCTGAGAACTTTTCTCCTTGCTTTCGATGACATTGAAAGAAGCTATACTGTCGCGTTAGGAGGGGAATTGTCTGGATAACTTTTTTATATATTTCATATAAATATCATTAGCAGTTAGTTGTCTGCCAGGATCTTAATTCCGCCAGTTTTGAGTCTTTGTAAGTCTGTTTGGTTTCAAATCTTTATTTATTTTTGCAGTTAGACTTGTTGGACGGATGCGGGGGTTACTTTCTTTTGGTTTTATAGAATTTTCTGAGAGTTTTAGGGTCGATAGCCTTTAACTCTTCAAGAATAATCTCCTCATTCTTGGCCTCCTCGTTTTCCCATTCTAACTCAGAGTTAAATCTCTTCTCCATTTCTTGTAAGGCATCCTCTACTTTGGACATGATAAACTGAACTTTCTTCATCATATTCTACGTTCTTTCCTCCAATGTCAAGGACTCCACTCCTCCCTGAGTGCTGTAAATTGTCGAGTTACATTCGCTTCAATTTTTGGATGAGGTACTTCAATTGTCGGCTGCACAATGTTAAGCTATCAACTTATGACGTTTCTATTGCTAGACACTTAGCTATTGATACTGATACAACTACATTCTATACTGAGTCACATTTTTGATATTATATACTTACACTTTTATCTTTCTATGTGATGATCACACAGTCGTTATATCCAAAATAGAGATACACACTCAATAAATAATATAATTTTTTTTCAAAATTTTGAAAATTTTTCGAGAAATGAGTTCAAAAATTAGATGAATTATTATATTTTAGGGAATTTTATGAATATGTATTCTATTTCTTTTTCTTTTATAATGTGATGAGCACTCTCGATTATACTGTTATTTTATAGTTAAAGTATCTAATCAATCTTGAAAATTCCTCTTCTGAATCCAAATAAGCAAAATTTACTTTATTAATATAGACTTGACTACACTTCCTACATCATGATTCTTGGCCATAATAGATCCCTGAAAAAGTTTTTGAGATTGAGTTTCTTTGGTCTTCAGAGTGCAACAGGGAAATTTTTCGTGATCAAGAAGCAAAATCAAAATTATTTTTTATTTTAGAAAAATATAATTAAAAATATTATTGAAAAAACTTTTACCAATATATCTTAGCAAGAATTTGTCAATATGGTCGCCGCAACCCTCCATCACAGCCTCCACACAAGGTCAGAACTCAGCGATAATTGCCACTATATGATCAGCGGAGATGTTGGCCCATTGGTTCTTGATGCTTGCCTTGAGCTCTTGGACATTTCTGTATCATGTCTTCCCAACCTTGCTCTCTACGACATTCCACTCACTGAAGTCGAGGGGATTGAGGTCAGGACTGAATGAGGGCTATAAGTTGTTGTCCCTCTATTCAGCAAAGTGCCCTTGCAGAAGTTATGTGACTTCAAGGCTGTATGGCTGGGGCCACCATCTTGGGTCCACACTTAGTTATTCTAGGGATATTTAGCCTTCAACAATGGCAAATTTTCCACATCGGTACCCTATAGTAGGTCACAGCCCTGATATTCTTAATGAATTTGATGAAGAACAGATCCATTTTCTTCCCATCAGAGGCATCGACTCCCAAGCAAATTATTTGGGACGAATGTTTCTGTCCTGAAGATGCCTTGTACTTCTTCAAGTGATCTTGCTATAAATCTGTCGTTTCTGCAGTTAAAAACTTAGTCGACTGTGAAGATTTTCTTTCCTGAGAAAATATTTCTATACATTTTCTACATGTTCTAATCATTTCTTCAATATCTGAGTTCATTCCAGGCCAATAAATCGTCTGCCTAACTCTTCTTTTCGTCTTCTCGATACCTTGATGTGAACTGTGCAATCCCTGAAGATTTTCTTTCCTGAGAAAATTTTCACAGTCGACGGAGTAATTTAGTACTTCAAGTATTTAAGGACTTTTTTTGCATCTCTCAAGTCTTAAGGCTTTTACCCAGTTGGTGAGGAGATGCCTTGGAGGGGTCCTATCAAAGCTCTTAAGGCTGAGTTAATGACGAACTACCCTCCTGATGGGGATCTTGTCCACGTTTAACTCGTCAGCCAAGCGGTGCATTGATGCTGTAGGATCTTCCTCGATCTAGGCCTCCAGGGATATTTCATCTCACTTCAACCCATTCCCTCCACTTCCTGCCTTCCTTTTGACTCCTTTCCCATTCTTTTTGGCCACCCTCATGTTTTGGACTGTCCTTACAGTCACGCCAACAATGTATGAAATTCTTTTTGGAACAACTTCCATGTTTTAATTCCTGTTCACTTATTTTTTGTCCGATTCTGATCAAATAAAAGAAAATGCCATGGAAAAACTATACGTGTATCTGAAAAATTGCTTCACATGCCATCTGAAACCTTAATTGTTATGTTTAGAACGATCTAATAAATACACTTCCAATACTTAAAACAGACTGACTCTTTGTTTCATATATTAATACAAATTTACACATACTTTCTATTTACAGGTAGATACTTATATGATATCATCTTCCTCTCAAGTTCGATCTTGCTCAGATTCTTTTCGATCTTCTGACTCTGAGTTCATGTGTATCCCCATTGTCTACTACACATTCCATTTCTTCCCCTTTCTTCAGCCTCGTGAAACGTCTATTTCGCCATATAATTCTTCCTGGATTTAATCGGACTTGGTATTTCCTATTTTTTTCCTTTCCAATAATCAGTCCGTCATCCGACCATCGATTATTCTTGTAGTTTTGCACTATCACCTTCACTCCTATTTTTAACTCCGGTAAATTCCTCTTGTTATTATTATAACGGATTTTCTCATTCTCCTCAAACAGTTTTTTTGTTCTATTTCGGATCTTGGACCATAGCTCTTCCAATGAATAGGTAAACACGATCTTATTGTATGACCAAATACGATCTCATTTGGCGATCTTCCATCTGCATTTGGAGTGTATCAAAATTCCAGGATTCCATGTAAGAATCTATTAGATCTATATTTTTCTCCTGTTTTCAATAATAGATTCTTTATACATTTAACTAAACTCTCAGCTTGTCCATTAATTTGCGGAAAATGGGATGAAGAAGGTCCCCATGTTACTCCACACATCTTCAAAAATGTCTGAAATTCCCTGGAACTAAACTGAGGGTCTTAATCTGTTCTTATTTTCACTGGAATCCCATGTTCAGAAAATATTTTTCTTAATGTCACTATTACCTCTCCCAAAGATGGAACTCTTTTGAATTCCTCTACATAAGGATATCCTGAAAGACGATCTCCATATACCAAGTAATGGTTTTCTCCATACTCAAACAAATCTGCAGACGTGCTCTCAAATGACCTCATTGGTATTGGGTCCCTAATCATCGTTTCTTTTGGTAAACTAGGTAATCTTTCTATACATTTTCTACATGTTCTAATCATTTCTTCAATATCTGAGTTCATTCCAGGCCAATAAATCGTCTGCCTAACTCTTCTTTTCGTCTTCTCGATACCTTGATGTGAACTGTGCAATCCCTGAAGAACTTGAACTTGCCTCTCTTTTGGAATTATCAGCCTATTACCATATAAAACAAGACCATTTTCAGTACTTTAATCATATAATATCTTGGAAAAGGGTTGTACTGAATCGTTTATACAATTGACTTCAACTGCATTGACTAAATCTTTATATGTTTAATCTTTCATTGCCTCTTTTCTAATATCTTTTATTAATGGATCAACGAATCTTTCTTCATCTTCTAAATGATTAGCTCTAATAACAGCAACTTTAATAACTTGTCTTCTGTTATATTCAGCATCTCTATCCATCTCTTCATCTTCCTCCGGATGGGACACCTCGATAATGCATCTTGTACTTCATGATATTTATCTTCACTTTTTACTGAATTTAACGCTAATGTAATTTGTAACTATCCAATAATTTCTAATTGCGATCTATCAACACCTGAAATCTTCTTTTCTTCGTACTTTTTCAACATTTTCTTATTTAATCCCATCTTTTTAACAAACTTTACTTCTGCTTTTGTATCGGGAACTGCTTTAGATTTACCAATATTTTTTTTTTTTTTCACAAATTACATCCAGAAACACCATTTGATTATTTTTATCTTCTTTAATCCCATTTATTCTTAATGCACGAGATTTGAAAAATACTCTCTTTGATTTACACATTAATTTAAAACGGCCTATTTTTTGACACTGATTACATTTCTCCCCATATGCAGGACACTTTTCTCCATTTCTATGATAATTTCTTCCACAATAAGACCATTTTTGACCTTCTCTTGTCTCCTCCTTTCCATGATTAGTTTTTAAACATGATATGGAACTTGATTTTCTTTCCAAAGCTTCTTCCTGAACTTTACCCTTTTCTTCGCTCTGGCAAATGGATATGACCTCTAAAAGTAACAACTCACGTGATTTAGACAACAGGTATTTTTTCGTTTCTTCAATATTTATTCCAATTATAATTAGTGTTGATATCCAGTCTTCAAATCCCATCTTCCTTAATTTAGCATTTTTTGCCGTGTAAAATGAATAAAAACACTCATCTTCACTCTGCTTTTTTCCCACTAACTTGCCCCGTTCCAATGCTACATTAATTTTCTTCTTAAGGTAATTTTCAATAAGATCCATGATTTCTTTGAAATAATTTTCTTCATCCATTTCGATGTACATGGGATGCTCTATCTTATCCAGCATTCCCAGACAACACCAGGACTTAAAAATTGTTTTTTTCTTTTTTTCATTCTGATCCCCAAATCCAAGAGCTAACACATAAAGTCCTCCAATTTACAAATTCTTTATATTCTATGTTTTCTTCAATCTGAGGTCGAGATTTTTATTTCTTGATTTATTTTTGTGACACTTTCTTCCTCGAAAGGTTGTTCCTCTACTCCGTCAGAATCTTTACCATTAAATACTTAAAACATTCTTTCCACCATTTCACGGTGCTCTTCATCTCTTCTGAAGGACTCTTCATGAGCTCACTTTTGCTCTTCCATTAAGATTATCATCATTCTCATCGTCAGATCATCCTTCTTATTTTCATCGACCGATGGTAGATTTCCTTCTAACATAGAGAATAGTTGTTCACCTTGGAGATCCCAAGTCTTGGTAACATGGAAGGAACAGAAAAAAAGCAACTTGTTATAGATTACTTTAGAACTATAAACATATTCACACTTTTAGATACCTACCCATTTCCGAATGTTGAAGAAATTACTTTAAAAGTTTGCCATAAATGAAGTCTTAAGTGTTGTCGATTTAGAAAATGCTTAGCATCAATCCAAATTTCTAGAAAAAGAACAACCATATACCTCATTTTAAGCTGGGAGAAAACTATATCAATTTAAAAGGATACCATTTGGTGTAACTAATGGAGTGGCAAGTTTTCGAAGAACCATTGACTATATAATCAACAAAGGGAAATGAAAGAAAACTTATGCATACATTGACGATGTCACTATCTGTGGGGAAACCCAGGAACAGTATAAAGAAAATCGAGACGCCTTCTTACGAGCTGCAAAGAATTATGATCTTACTATGAACGCTATAGGAGCAACACTCACACAAGAAGGAAAACCTGTTGTATTCTTTTCGAGAACTCTTTCTAATTTGGAATGACGTCACTCTTCAATCGAAAAGGAAGCTTACGCAATTGTCGAATCACTCAAAAGTGGAGGCACTTTCTTCTTAGGTATCACTTCAGATTGATTACGGATTAGCGAAGTGCATCTTTCATGTTTGATCTGCACCTTTCTAATGAGATTAAAAATGAAAAAATTATGAGATGGAGAATTGAATTAGCCTGCTTTAAGTACGACATCGTTCATAGGGATGGTAGAAAGAATGTGGTCGCTGACAATGCTTCACGAATTTTTGGATCAATAGTTCAGGATGCACCGGCTTTAAAGACACTACACAATAATTTAAGCCATTCCGGGGTCTCCCGATTATCTCATTTCATTAGATCACGTAATCTACCTCATTCATTAGAAGATACTAAACGAGTAATCCGAAATCGTTTTGTTTGTTCTGAACGTAAACCTTGTTTTTATAAGGGATCGGCGGCAACTTTGATTAAAACTACTATCCCATTTGAAAGATTATCAGTCGACTTCATAGGAACTTTATCAAGTGCTTCCCATAACAAAAATATATTGACTATCGTTGACGAATATTCAAGATTCCCCTTCGCTTATCCATGTTTGGATATGTCTTCAAAAACGGTGATTAAAGCATTTTGTTATATATTTATCATATTTGGCGTCACATCATACATTCATTCCTACCAGGGGAAGGCTTTTATGTCGAATGAATTAAAGAAATTTTTAACAAAGAAAGGAATTGCTACAAGTAGATCGAGTCCGTATAATCCTAGAGGAAATGGACAAGTAGAACGCTACAATGGAATAATATGGATGAAAATACTGCTTAACTTAAAAACGAATATTTTAATGCAATAACAATGGTAAAAAGTTTTACCGGAAGCTCTTCATGCAATCAGATCACTCTTGTGTACTGCTACCAATTGCACTCCTCACGAGCGTATATTTAATTATAATAGAAAAACAACAAATGGTTTGGCCCTTCCTTCATGGTTAACGACTCCGGCAAAGATACTTCACAAAAGAAAAGTTCGACAAAGCAAATGCGAACTTCTAGTCGAAGAAGTAGATCTTATTTCAGCAAAATAACTCAGGGTTTGCCTTAATAAGACAAAACAACGGAATCGAAACCAATGTTTGGCTCAGAAATCTAGCTCCAAAGAACGGTGATAATAATTAATCAAATTCACAAGGATCAACAGAAGATCAATTCAATACTGCCTCGGAGATTGTGTCACAAGAACCAGATCCTACTATTTCACCGGTTAGTGTTCGTGCTACTTGACTCCAAAATAACAATTGCAAAGAAACCCCTTTTACATCTTCTTCTTCCGTAACTCTTAGAAGTTCATCTCGAATTATAAATAGACCTGAATATCTCAAGGACTATATTAAAACTTGGGGTGGGAAGAATGATATAAAAACCAAAGTTCAAGTTATTACCAATTATGTATATATTTTAAATATTAAATAGATGAACTTGTTATTAAACCAGTAGTTAGTTTATCCCATATAATGTAAGCCCTTAGACATTATATTGTTAATCATTTCAGTCGGCATTATGGAATCGTTAACTCGATCTTTACGATCCTACCGATTGCGTCTTGTTACGTTTAGAACGATCTAATAAATACACTTCCAATACTTAGAACAGACTGACTCTTTATTTCATATATTAATACATAATTACACATACTTCCCATTTACAGGTTGATACTTATATCATATCATTAATTAGTGCAAAAAAAAAAAATCAAGACGCGGAGAATTTCTCTGTCGTATATAAAAGAATAAGGAAATATTATTACAACTAATGTAAAGCAGTAGAATTTTTTTTCTGTAGTTCATATCGTATTTGGTATTGAGTTGTATAAAATATGAGATAGGAATTTTCTATATATTTAAAGCAAAGTATGATTTTCTGTCTGTCTGAATGTATGAAAAAAAGTCACATAGTTTACTGTATATAATACTCCATGATGTATATCTATAAATATATTTGATCTACTAAAGAACAATGTATTAAATAAATATTGCAAGGGCATCCATATAGGATCGAATGTGTATATACAGCACTCTATAAATAGTGCTCCCTGATGTAAAAAATATCATTTTTTAAATATAAGAAATAAAAATGAAATATTTCAGGCATGTGCCTATATTTAAAGATCTTTTTTGTTTTTGTTTTTCTTAACGATCTCTTAGGTATATCATTCATAATTATGGTGCATTATCAGTATGTAATTCTATATTATTAAACCAAATATGTCTTTAATCCAATCCCTTTTACAATTTTTGGACCAGGTTTAGCAATGAGCTTGTGTAGGCTTAGAACGTCAAATTAAAAGAGAAAAGAAAAGGGGATTATTTGGTTATAAATCCTAAGCATTTTTAGCGGAGGAGTATTTTGTTGATATTCATGTTAATAAACAATCAATAATAGTGATTGAAAAACTGACATCAATCATATATATGTAGATCATTAAAAGTCGCATTAAGAGTTACATAAAAGAGTTTTCCTATTCCAAAAGTATAAATTGGTACAATAGGGTATTTTATTTTGAATAAATGAAAAGTATATTTGATAATAATATATTTGACACTTGGTATCAAAAAACGAGGTTTCAGTTGTAAAAATGAGGAAGAACATGAAAATAAATGCGCGTAATACGCTGTCCCAAAAGACAATATTGATTTAATAGCAGTATGTTAGGAAATAAAATACTCATATAATGAGGCAAGTTAGAGAAATGTTGTTAAATTATTGTTGAAAAATGTATGTTTTATCTATAATACTTAATAAAATTAAAATCCTGTAACTTGATTCAAATCGATAATTTTAAAGAAACAGCGTCTAAATTTCCTTTTTTTCGACATTTTATAGATTTTCAAATAAAAACGCGTCCATGAAGGACTATTTTTTCGGACGTTTGATAGTTATTTTCTTATTTAGAGGGGGAAAAATGCAAAATAAAAAATATCAGGCGATACCAAATTCCCAACTTTTGTTACTACGGTACACCCTAATGTATATCAATAGAACAAATATATAACATAAATTTTCTCTGTTAATCGTAACCTAATAACTATGGTCAATGTCGAGAAGTATCACTAGTTGTCTGAAATTGACGACTTATGAAACATCTGAGCTTCGATACATATAAAAGTGGTGAAGGATAATTTATAAATATCTGAAAAATTAACATTATATAGATAAACGTGGGCATCTTAGTAAAATGCAACATGGCAAATAATATTGAATAAATTATTACTTTGGAAAGGAATATAAATTCATTTTATCTCCCTCATAGTTTTTAAACATTCATTCTTAAGATACTAAGAAGCAGGTTTTATATTATAAATAGTTATTTGAGTATCAAAATTAATGAAGTATTAATTAATTATAATCATTGAATTTTTGTATGTTGCATAATTTATTATAACTCTTTCATTATTTACATGCAAGATATATATTTCATATAGGTAATATCTTAATTTAATAATTACATAAGATATATTGAGAGTTGTTACATTTTTTTAAAAACTTTATTCATTCTAGAGAGATTATACACATAATGTACATAAATAAGCATTTTAGTTTATAATTAGGCCTCTAGAAAAAAGTTATCCCCATGAAAATTATTTTGACATTTGAGACATGTAATAATCAATACAATTTTTCGACTAGAAAAATGTATGTATACTTTTTTGAAATAATTGAAAAAGATGACTTCAAATGCACGGCTTTCAAATTGACTAGGAAATAAATTGTTAAATTAATTAAGCAATTAAAAACTATTGGAAAATAAAAGGAAAAACTAAGAACAATAAACTAAAATGAGAAATGGATTCATTTTGAAACTTTCTAAGATTGCAAACAAATCGACGCAGGAACTTTAAACTTTTATCTGAGCAAGAAGGATAATATCTTATTAAATCTCCCGCATAGATTCATGAAGTTAAACCAATATTAGGAATCTTGATTAAAAATGATAAATATCTTGCTGCAGCTGTAATCTTTATTGTTCTAAGATTTTCTACTCTAATGGACTCTGCAATAGTTAATTTTTGTGCAATCAAGCTTTTGCAGTTTGAAATAGCATGTTCAAATACTCGATTTTTAGCATTACAGTTTTTCGAAGGAAGTCCAAATAACAATGAAACAAATTTCTTTGTAATCTTTGGAACATTCAGTGTGATAAACTTTCTTACAATTTCGGGAGCCAGGCAATGAACAATAGCATTAACTGTCAAATTAAACATTCTACTACAATGCTTAGAGGGAGCGTTAAATTAAATGCAGCCTGATGAAATTTGAAATTGGGTGAGAAATTTTTTCCCTTCCTTAATGTTCGAGATTGAGACCATACTTATATTTGTCCATTCACATTCATATATTCTTGTAGCTTCTGCTTCTGTTTGAGACTAATAATTAATTACGAAGTGCCACGGTACAGGTGGCAAATGATTTAATGCTGCTCTTTTAAGTTGGACCATAAATTTTCCGTAACTAAATACTGAGCCAATGCAAATATTGTGAATTGTAATAATATTTTTTGATAAAACCTCTTATTCTAGCTTTTTTGTGTCTAACTTATTTTTAAAGAAAAACTTTTTCTCATAATTCCGACGCAAAATGTCAATTGTTGAGGAAGATGTAAAATTTGGAGTATTTTTCAAATAATTCTCTGGCTAGCTGCCTTTTAATAGGGTATGCATTAAAATCATATTATTACTCAAGTCAGTGTCTAGAATCAACCAATTATAGATCGGGATATTGGTCATGAACGAACGCCATTCAATCTCTGTATTCTTGGATAGATCAATAAATATTTTTTGATATATTTTTGGAATTATTAGCGACAGTAAGGCCAACCCACCTCCAAGTTTCTTTTCAGAGCTGTATGTTCCTCCAGTTAAATAAATTCTTTAACCAACAATTTTCTTCTTCTCAGCGAGACAGGGAATAGCTGTTGCCTCATTTAGTATATTAGGAACAATTAGGAAACTATACAGTACAATTTTTTTTTTGAAGATTGAAACATCTCCATTGGTAAATGGAAGACCACACATACTTTTTTAGGACTGCTCAGTTTGAATAAGAGTACCTATTATATCCCATATACTTCCCAATATTTCTGAATTGAACAGTTGGTAATTTTTATATCCTTACTTGGGCTCCATTTACCAATAGGAAGAACACCGGTTTCTTTTATAGTTGATCTTCAAACTGGACTTCCTTTCATACTTCTTGATATAATTTAAAATCACCCGTTTAGTTAGTTGACCCTCAGACTTGGCTTCTAACATCAATGTAACGTAGTCGGCATACATATCAATTATATATCTCAAGGTCCCAATATCCTCTCCAAACCCTTTAAAAATCTTGATGGAAACTCTTACTTAACATAATTGGGGCACTTTCTCCATCACCCATCGAGATAGTTGACGTGCCATTGAGAAGAAAAGCTGTCATGGGATTAAAGTATTCATTTGAAGAAGTATTTTAACTACTTTCAAAATATGACCGCGTATAACAGAATCAAAAGCTTTGCTGAACTCCACAGCTATAATTGCACCAAAAGTTTCCTTTTTGCGTAAAATTTCAAAAGCACACCGTTCATTTATTGAAACGTGGGAAATTTTTTCCCCCTTTAGGAAGCATTTTTGTTCTTTGCCAAATTTGGAGTTCAAAATTGTTTTTATTTTACTGGCAAGAACATACAAAAGAATGCAATGGTTCTCATTGAGCACCATGATTGGTCTCCAATTATTGATATCTGTAGCCACCCTTTATTCATAGATTGTGGAAGCTTCCCATGAATTTCCATAGACTTCCGAGTTCAACTAAATTGAGAACAACCTCATCTACGCATTGGGTTAAAATCTTAAAACCAATGCCATCTAGACCAGAAGCGTTTTCATCCTTAAAATGCTTTTTGATGTATTTTTATACGATATTTGTCGTAAAGATTGAATGTTTTCCTAGCATAGGACGGGCAAAATTAGCTCTTTCACCCTCAATAAGCTTTTGGAAGTGCCTATGAAGGAGCATCAAAATTCACTTTGGGTCAGTAATAGATGCCCCTCGTCAACATTTTTATTGATTAAGGTAGTTGATCGGTCTTTCGGGAACATTTTGTAATCTTCTAGATGCGTTTGTTTCCAAGGAATTTTTTGTTTAAGCTCCATCTCAACAATATCTCATGAACTAAACAAAGTGGCAGTTTCTTCTGTAATTAAGCAAAAAAGAAAGATCCGTTATTCATAACATCTTCTTTGAAATAATACTGCTCTCTTCCTTTTCTTTCTAATAAGTTTTAGAGTTGTGAATTTAACAGTAAAGGTAAACAAATTAGCTATTTTCATTTGATTAAAAGTAGAATTAAATCGATGAATAAACTTTTATTTAAAATCTTAGATAAAAATTGTATCCATCACTACCTGCCTTGAGGCCTTAAAAGGTTTCTTTGGATAATATTGTTAAATTTCAAATTCAATCGTTTTATGACCTAATCCAGGATGAGGGCCATATAATGCATTAGTTGTTTTTGACTGGAAAAATAGAAGAAGCAAGTGCTAAATCTATCCCTGGGGACTTGTTTCCACTTCTCCAAGACAAACTGTCCTTTGGGTTAAAAATTCTAATGCAATCACATAATCATGTTTCATCAAAAGTTTGGTCAATATTTGAAGATTAGGGCACCGAAAGTTTGATTTATATAGACCTACATTAAGATCACCAATTAAAAAGAGAGGATAAATGTCATTTTTGCAGACGTTGGTGATTACCTAAAAGAAGGCAAAGTATTTCATATTCTGTCCATATGTGTTGATTAACTAAAAACGACCAATTACTGTAGAAATAAATATTTTATACAAGGCATTTTAATTCTTTAGAAGCTTATTTGGAGTTTTTTCTTTCGTTGGGGAGAGACCGGAGGTTGAAGAAGATCTTTTGATACCGAGCCAAACCTTGTCCTAGACAATAAAACAATATCGGGATTTAGATGTGGTTTTTTGGCTTGTACACAATGGTTGATGAGTCTTTATTATGAAAACTAACGGTAGTTGAGGATTTACTTTTATTATTTTCTTGATTTAAGGTCATATCATAGTTATATATTTTTAGAGATGTGCAGAAATAACAAGTTTTTGGATAATGATTGTTATATATATCCGACAATATAAATACTATTCCTTGCTGGTGTTGAAGATCCTTTCGAGAAAGTTATATAGCAGAAAGATTTCCCTATAATGTTCTCAATTTGCATATCATATTGATCTACTTTCAGGGATAAGATTTTAGAAATTATTCTGGCTTCGGCTTTGTATGGATCAACTTGAACAAATTTAATTGTGTGAAATAAGTTAACTATTTACCTTTCAGTAGTATCTTTTGGATATTTGTTAAATAAACAATTTTTCACTGAAGTACAACTAAGTATATTCAATAATTTATTTTTGTTGATATATGCATCACAGATTGACAGGACGAGAATAATTCACTTTTTTGCACTAGTTGGAATCAGCTAGAAATATTGCAAACTCTCTGAGGAACCCTACGTTCATCATGTTGTTCTTTGAAATGGGGTTTCTGAGGTCATCCGTCCTCATGTACTCAACTTGTGGTGTTTTTATATTCAGAGCGTTCCAGTGGTTTCTCACGTACTCAGCAAACTCAGCAGTTTCCATGAACTCTGGTTTCTCATCGGAGTAGAACTTGAGTGCCCCAATAGTGGACTCATGGAAAATTGCATCTGCAAATTTGACACTAGTCTTCTCGATGGATGTGGGATTGAGTGCCTTGAGAGCAAGCTTGTGAGCTTGTTTCACTTTAAAGGTGGATTCAAACGTATGAATTTCTCTTATGTGAGGAAAGCTGGGGCGCAGAGGGGGGGATTCAGCAAGGTAAATATTTGGACATACCAAGTTCTCCCTTCTCTGAAAATAATTATAAATGTTCTTCAAATTGTGGACCGCATCGATGAGGAGATGAACTCGCTTTAAACTATTTTGAGGGTGAGGAACTGAGGTCTGAAGATTACCTCCAGACAGATTATGGATGAATGAATAATTTTCTATGTACTACGAGATTGTCAACAGATAATGCCAGAACAGTGAAACCTATTTCTCAAAGAGTCCTCATGATGGGATTACACTTATTAAACAGGAACTCCGCTGTTAAGTTTACCACTAGTATGAGGGCAACAACGTCCATGTATTAAACTCGTGGCTGACATGATCATGAAGATGAGGACAGTTTTAGAAGTTTGATTTTTTGTAGTTCCCACAAATTTTCCTCTAACAAACTTTACTTTTTGGGCAAAATAATTGTCGTCGATCATCAATGTTACATTTTTTTTCTCTGCTCTTCAAGTCTCTAATTCGTGCTTTTAAGCACTTTGTCGTGGATGAATGTAATCCTGTTTCTACCGTAATCAAACTGCGAGACGGAAGTGACGGAAAGGAGTCCAGCATTGTACATTTGCTCAGTTTATATTGGCTAAGGAGCTGCTCACTATTGAGGCCAGAACTGAAACAATGTTAATGGTTGTGCCATTTATCAAAGATCTTATTTAGCTCTATGTTGTTACAAAAATTGATTCTGACAAGTGCAACTTTTGGAGTTTTAAGCAACAAGAAGTCCAAGGTAATGATTCCGAATAGAGTTGTGATTGATATCTTTTGCCGAAAGAACAGTATCTTCCATAAACATTGCATACTCCAGAACTTCATATCTTTCATTCTCCGAATGCAATTATTGATTACTAAAATTACAAGGGAAGAAATTTCAATACCCGCAACCACTTATAGGCTATGAAGTCACTATTTCTAGAAATTTTAATTTGATATATGGTATAAACTGATTTTGACAAAACACGCAACCCTTCATCTACTATGACGCCAATATTAAAAGCGTGGTGGAAGTCAAACGTCAGTCGTACACGAGTTAGGGTATAACCTTGTATTTCTATTAACCTTGGAATAAACAAGTTATTGGGTTAGCAAAACTCCATATTATAACAATCTTCTCTAGTTAAGCTTAGTCCGTCTTCTGGACTTCGAATGATCATCTTCTAATAAGTAAAATATATATTATATAATATCACCACTCCTAATTATATCTTCAAATGATAACTGAACAGTACATCGGACGAGAAAAAAAGTATCTGTGTACCAATGCATTCTTTAGTTATTAATGACTTGGGTCCTCGTTTCGCTACTTTGTTTAAACCTTTACCTCTAGCAGGCGCCCTGACATTCTTAGCATGATTCTTTTGAAGATCAATTAAAAGAACTCATTTTTGAAGACGTAGGATATGATGCAATACATCGTAGGGATCCTAATTACCTTCTTATTTATTAATAAGATAGTAGGATGCAACCCTCAAGATCCAAAAGAGATGAAATGAGTCCTTATGAACACATTGACTGCAAAAAAGTCAATATAACAGCAATTGAAACTACTTTCAAAAAATTATTTCAATGAACACTGAAGATAGATGACTGCACTCGGCAAATACATAAACTTTTTTTCCGAAGTGTTACATTCTTCACAAACTTGAAAAAAAAAAAAACTAAACTAAATTAGAAGAAATAAATTAATAAGATATTAATAACTAAAGATATATTTTTTTATTATCTACCCAAAAATGAGAGATTTAGTCATAATTTAAAAAATATGATACACTTAAAAAATAGCTACGGAATTGTTTTCTTTCAGAGTTTTTATACATTAAATTGTATATATATAAAAAAACTAAATCCAAATTTAGAATCAGCATTGGAATATAAACGGTAATAAGAGGAAAAACATCTTCACTGAAGCATCCAGTGTTTGTGAGCCTAAGGTTTTCCATTTTGGTATTCTCTGTTACCAACAAAAAAGTACTGGAATCTTTAGAGCTGTAAATCCATAGCATTTTTTAGTGTGCTAGAATATGTCTAATTGTAACCTAAACAATGATTTTTTATGTAGCTGTTATTATTATTATTTTATTCTTGAGTAGAGAACATTTAAGTATAAAGTTTAACCACGAATGTTGTGGTCATGGAATGACGGAGAGTAAAGCTAATGGTTTGTTGGGGAATTATAAACAGAGGTATATGAAACCTGTTCTTAAAAGTGGGAATGACTTTTTCTAGTTAGTAATCTGAACATTTTTTTTTTATTTTCCAATGCTTCAATATTATTTTTATGCTTGACAGAATTGGCTCGGGAGTTAAAAGGATAAGTCTGTCTTTGCTGGACTCGGAGTAGAATTGAGGATTGACATCAGAGTAATTATAGTCATTATGTTTTTGCAGTATATGGAGGGGTATTTGTGTTTATACCCTTTCTCTTACAGCTGCTTGAAGCTGATCTAATCAAATAAATTATAAAAAATTTTGGAGAAAAATTTACAAATTTTCTAATTATCTAATTATGTATTATTATAAAAATTTGGAAAATTTATTTAAACTTCATTTATTAAAATTTTTGAATATAAAAATTAAATTACTGCAATTTCTTTTTTAATCAAAATTCCCTAATTTAGGGGGATATTTCCCTCCAACCCTCCCCCTGCGGATGCCCCTGTACAACTTAGTTGTTCACCTCCCAAAAATTGTTTAAATTGTTAAGGTGGCCCTTTTCCAATTTATGTGTGGATTTCATGCAAAAGTTAGCATCAAAACATGACTGTGCTTACATCATAATATTTTCAACTCCAAAATTTGGAAATGATTAGATGCACCAGTATCCCGGAATACATTTGTTTTGTGTTGTCACAATAAGGAAATAAGGAAACTGGGAACACAAATTTCATAACACCGTTTGTACCTTAGGACGGAATAGATTGCATCATGTGTCATGATAGTATACCAATTCCTAGAATTGCTTTACTATCTCATTCACGGTGTATTCCTTGCTTCAGATTCTAACTCCAGCTAAAGATCGTATGGAGTTTCTTTCATCAACTTTTCAAAGATTTTCTATAATTGTCATCATATGCTACATTTTATCCATCGTAAATATATTTTATAATAAATGAAATATACTATGTATTTCAATATCTCCTTTTTTTTAAATAATAGTTATTTATAGAACTAAGTCCACATTTATAAATTATATAATGTTGATATAATTGTATTACTCAAGTATATTCATAACTATATGAGCTTGAATACAATTCTAGGTGTCTACCACTTTTGAAGAATGAGAAATGGTATGGAGTAACTTGATAGACCCTATTTAGGAAATAAAATAACTGATTTTGTGCCTCTGTTTAGGGACAAGGAATTTAAAACAGATGTCTTAAAGATTGAAAAACACATATGATATATAATGAAGATTTTGGATTGAATTTGTTTTTATTTTAATCCTATATTTTTCTTTTAGAGGTAATATTTTGAACATATACTCGGAATGGTTGTATTTTTTATGACGATTACAAAAAACCCGTAGGAACCAAGTTTAATAAATATTAATCGAACAATAAAAAATACTAGGTATATTATTTGTAATCCAAATAAAGTTTTATTGAACAAATAAAAAAAGTAGTAACGAATAGAATTAAGAAAATAAATACATATAATTTCATGGAGAAAAAATCACTCCAAGTTAAATAGGATTCAAACAAGAGGTATAAGGAAACGGATAGACAAATAGAAAGAATATTTGTAGAATTATAATGCCAAGAGTCCATAAAAACTCTTCATAAAGATGTTAAAACGAGAAAGTGGGATATTAGTAAATTGAATATCTTCCATTGGAATTGAATTGATACTATGATTATTTAACATATTAGTGAAGTCGATAAAAGGTTTTGTAAAGTATTAACATTTTTTCAGATCCAAAACTCTATAATTGATGGATACAATTATCCCTATAATATAAACTTGCGCATAGAAGAGTTCCATTAAAATATTTATCATAAAACATATAAATAAACCATTATTTATATGAAATGACGATCGAACATTCAAAAATTATTGATCTGGAGTACAAAAGATAAGAGTGGACAATAGCAGATCATTATAGTACATCCTTGAAAAGATAATTAGTTTGAGTGCCTCAGACTTAGAGGGACTCCATAAACCCTTGGATAGAGTTAAAACCGGAGCAATGAATAAACCGTGAATGATATAGTGAAGAAATCCTGTGAATTGATGTACAAGTACAATCATGACACCTGAAACAATCTATTCCTCTCCAAGGCAGAGCTGGTAGTACGTATAACGGATAAGAATCCAGAGATTTGTCTTCCCAGAATATGAAGGAGTTTTCTCTGACTATTTTTTTATTTTTTTTTCAATTATTTATTGGCGAATGCCGAAGGGTTGGTGATAGTTTTTAACTTATTTGTATATTACTAAATTGTTTACTGTCACGACACCTAACATATATTTTATATTTTTTAATCTATTCATGCCATATTGGTTTGTTTTGTTTGCCAAGAGATTTATATTCTAAAAATATAGGTAATATTGAAAAAAAAAGTAAGTATTTATAAATATCTTTTCAGAGACATGATATCTATCTATAATCATATGCCACTCTATGAACTCGTCCTACATCAAGAATATTAATCTATATGAACAATATCTAATTCTTTATGATTCTAGAAACTCAAACTTTAATATCGATCTTTTAAAAATGCTTCTTCCTTGTAATATACCTCTTTCCACCGCGGAGGATCTCAATTTTGGAAATTTATAGAGAAACCTGTAAAACTATTCCTTTTAGAATAACCCTACATTAATGGTTTAATGATTATATTTTTAATTTTAGACTTATGGAGGTTATTAGCAAGGATTAATCTCCAAAATTGAGGAGAAAATTGTAGATAAGTATACTTTCATAGCTGTTGTTGAGGCTAAAGACGATCGGAAACGATCCATAACAGGTATATTTTATTGTTTAGAGTATTCAACTAACTCTTGTATTGGAATCTGAAGAAAAAAATTTAAAGTTTTCATCACATATGGAGTATCATACTATAATAAAGTGGAAGAAGACCTTCAAAAAAGCTAACCTCAATTAAAAAAAGTTGATCATGGACTCCATAACGTAGCTGAACTTGCACACGAAGAATACCCAATCACAATCGACCTTTATATGGAATGCCTGGAAAATAATAAAGAGCTTTACTACTTTTTATGGAATTTCCTTATCTCCAGCATCTATTGGCACATGCTAGTTGGCTTAGCTTAAAGCAGTATTTACTATTTCTATAACTTTGAAGTAATCAAGAAATTTTTTATCAACCTTAATAAACAAACGGTGATTATTTATATTGAATTCATTTGTCAAAAAGTATCATAATTTATAATAATCTCAAACTAATTACCAAGGTAATATAAACTACGTAAATATCCTTCTGTAGGGATGGCCGAGACGCGAATTTACGCACATTCAGTTCCGATAATAATTTCTCCCGGGCGCGATACCAATTGTGCCATTTCGTTCTATTGATATTTATAAAATAAATATCACAGTATCTAAGTCGTTTCTTGTTAATGACTTTAAACCATTTAGACGATCACAAATATTAACAAATATTAAGAACAAATGGAATTAGTATTGTATTTGTGTCTGATTGACCAACTCAAGGTTTCACGAGGCAATGCCCCTCAAATCCAAACTTTCTTGTATGAATGGATGCATATTATTTAAAAAAAAAACAGTTAAACTCATGTACAGACAAATAACATCTCAAATCGCCAAATAGAATAATAAGCTTGTTCGTTCTCAAATTTGAGCAAATTGATAAATTTCCTTAGTACTAAGACTAAATATACGGCCTTAAAAATTAGTAAGAATATTTTTTCAAAATTACATTTGTATTATTTGATGAATTGTCGTCTATGTCTATAAACAAACTATTTTGATTTATTTAATGGAGCCGCTGCCAATCGCATATAACTTGAAAAAATTCATCGTCACAATGAAATAATTTGAAAATAATCAATTTTGTGGGTTCATGAAAGACGGAGAGTCACAATAAGGGGTTTCTCGGGAGTTATAAGTGTAATCGTAATACTTGGAGTATAATTAAAGATTGACGTAGGATTAATTCTAGCCTATATGACCTTGCTATATATTCGACTAACTTTTTTATACACTCTGAGCCTCGACCATCCAAAAGGAGGGAAACATTTTAAAAAGATAACCTTATGGATTTTTCTTTTGGCCAATGGTTAATTATTATTTAGAAAATAGTTATGCATTATTATGAATATTGAGTTGCAGCTTTGGTCAATCACTGAGTATGAAATCATGAATTTTAAACGAAGATAATCTATTATTTGAGTTCATAACACTTCGAGCAACTAGTTTTAGTAATACAAAAGTCAACTTATGGTAATTAATGTAAAATTCTTAAAGTAAAATCAAATGTACTTATTTTATATTTATTTCAACAAAATTTATAATAATTTGGAGCTTAAATGGTAAATTGTAGAATATTATATGAAGAGTTCAAGCTAACAATATCACAATATTACATAGGGTGTCTCTTTTTATTAAATACATAAACATAATGTATATAATCATTATAACATATATCTTCAGAATCGATGGGATAAATTACATTATTCTTTATGTAATTAAATTAAATGGATTTTATCCTAAATTAGATCACGGACATGACAATGATAATAAAAATATTAAATTAATTTGAAATAATAATATTATCAACGAAAAGATTCATTTAAGTAATAGTTTGTGAACAGCAACTCTAGCAGTGCGCCATCTAGCCCACAAATAAATTAGCTTATCCCTTTTCTTCTCTGCAACCCTACTTCTTCTTAAAGTTTTAAACCAGGTAGGGAAACGCGACCGTTAGCCTCAGGAGATACATTGGTGCAGCGTTTTGACACTTTTTTACAAGATGTTACTTTTCATATGACGTTACTTCGTCATTGTTCTTACTACTGACGTAGGCTGGGATGTAATAAATGAAGCACGCCTAGCTCACACCCTAAAATTGCTGTGGGGAAAGAAGAAATTATTTTATTCTTTGATTTTTCCTTTTTTGAATTTCCCACCAAGTGGTTGGAGTTTTCAATTATACATTAATGACTTATTGATTGTTATTATAATAATAAATGTATAATTTAAGAGACAATGGACAATTATTGTCAGATGTGGAAACTTTGACTCCATAGTTTAATGGAAAAAAAATAATAAATTTTAAATCAATTATATAGAAAAAATAAAGCAGAATAAACATCATAATCTTAGATCTAGAATAAACAAATTATTGTTTTAACAAAACTCCATAATTATAAAATTCTTCCCTAGTTGAGCTAAGTCCATCTTCTAGACTTCGAATGAGCATTTTCTATCGAAAAATAATAATTAAACATTATTTCTAGCAAAGAAAAAAGTTTTTGTGCACCAACACAATTTTCAGCTATTGATCACGTGGGTCCTCGTTTCGCTACTTGGTTTAAATCTTTACTTCTTCTCAGTTCGTTGCTTTATGCAATATATTGTGCGGCATTATACATTTTATTTCCTTCTTTACACGGTGGCTTGGATCTAATTTAATGAAAACTCATGACACTTAAGCTGTTTTACTCCCAAACATTTTTCGAGTTGTCAAGATTATCACGTTAATTTTTCGGATTCTTTTATTTTTACATACCGCAAGACATATTTTAAATAGCTCTGCTTATACTTATAGGCAGCTTTAGCGGTTCTGGTTTTTCCATTTCCCTTCTAATATCCAATATATAAATATATTTAATTTATTTTCAACATGAACTTAAGTTTGTTGATGCTATTGCAATATAAAACCAGGATAACGATTTAGTTTCATGGAGGGTGGGTCTTCGTTCATCGCAGATAGACAATTCATTAATATCTTCATTTATTTTTCCTTTATTTTTGTTGTAAACCATATTCTAACCACAAAAATGGTGGAATAAGAATTTTGAATATGGAGCTAATGCAAGATCGTGTGCCGTATCCTATTGCCCTTTTCATTCTTTGGTTTAAAAAAACTAGCAAGTCCTCAGCTATTTAGAGCTGAGGCCTTCAAATCAAACAAAGATTTACTTTTTATAAAGAACCACCACAAGGACATTAACTTCCCTTTTCAACTCAGGTGTACAAGTGTCTATTATACCAATTAAGTAAGCCCCTCATATATCCAAAAAATAAAATCTACCCTCTCTGGTTGCGTTTGGAGGTCAGAAAATCATTCCAGTCGGATTTTTTTTCGATGGAAATATTTTTGGAGGGGACTAAATATTTTGGGTGACGATTTCCTTGGAGAGACTTTGGATTGATTAAAAAGATAAACGTTTGTTTCCCACATGCAAAGCATCTCTCTCTCTCTTCCACTCGGATCTTATAAGAAAAAGAAAATATTATGAATAAAATTCATGCATTCAAAATGGCCGATACTATTTCTTCGATATCAAAACTAAATTTAAAACTGGACAGAGCTCGCTTACACGATAGGGTTTATGAGCGCTTTGAATCCATTGATCAGGCACTGATATTTCATAATCTTAAACTTTCGGATTCAGATGTACTTTTCACTGGATTTTGTGCCAAAGTTAATTTAGACTTATAAATTAGAATGTGGTTAGCATTTTAGTCTGTTAAAATGTACATGCATTAGTGATCATATTTACTTCAATTTTTCAGATACAGGAATAAGGAACTTTCATTTCAGCTACTGAAAAACATCATTTACAATAATCATATTAATGAGTGTGATATTTTATTGAATATACTGGACTATTTGAATTCTTGTACTACTTGCTATTTTATTTCTGAAAATTGAACTGAAACCAATGTTGAAGATGAAATAGAATCAGTTATTAAGCGTATCAAAAACATCAATCCTCATTTCACAACTATCCCTCCTTCTAAAAGATTCTTCACAGAGGAGGTAAACCACATGGATGTATGCTTCGTCTATATTATGGAAAAGTTTTTCAAGGGATTTATACAGAGTGCTCCATAAAAAGCCTTTACTTTGATTCATAAGTCAACAATCGCTGCACTTAGACATTATGGAGAAAGAAATCGTAAAATAGATTGGCTTGTCACGACGGACTTATTGGAAGTATTTTGGACGTGGTGGATGATTTTAAATACACGATCTCCACGAATTGGAAGTAACCAAGAGAAATTAATGGAAAAAACCAATTATCATGGACTGCTCTCAGCTTCACTTTTTAAACGATTTCTCATGTTGGCCTGATGAATGGGAAAGACTCAGAGATTAAGTAACAAGTCTCACCAATGATATGTTTCTAGCAGCTAAACAAACATCAACTAGACTATATATGATGTCTCAAAATTTACTGGATGAGGTCGATATCAACCATTTTTGATGGACTTAACCTTACTCACTTGCTGTTATGTTTTTCAAACTTTTTCAAATTTACAAATAAACGGGCAATATTTAATCAAATAAAGGATTTTTTAACATTATCCTTATCCTTCAAGCATTGCCAAAGTAGAATGTGAGGAGAATCATACTTTTAAGTATGCAAAATTTTCAATTATATGGCAAAAAATACTTCCCTGAGGTAAATAATAAAAATCATTAAAAAAAGAAAATAATTGGATATCAATATAATAAATCAAAAGAGTTAAAAAAATCTTAACAGCGAGTAAGCAGGAAGAGAGTAAGCAGGAAGACTTTATTATCAGAATATCTTCAATGCTTTAAATAATTTGTATTGTTTGTTAATGTTTAAACGCAATAAAAAAATAATTTGTTCTAATAAAAAGTATATTTCGAATCTGAAGCAAAAAGTTTATTTTTTTGATTAAGTAAATATAATCTACAGCAAGGGTAGGCAATTAGTATAGGATGAGTAATAATAAAATCAAGTCCAAGTGTAGTGCTCATGCTACTAGGTAAAAGATAAGTTCTCTTAGCACATAATTTAGGCAGTCTTAATCCGGGATAAGTTTTAACCTCAAGTCCGAGTGGAATCCTCATAGTGCTAGGTCAAAGATAAGTTCTCGTAGCACACAATTGATGAAGAGTTATCGTAGTATCGAAATTTCCAAACACGATAATGATCTTGGATCTTATCGATTTCTTATCAAATATTTAAAAGAAATGTCGTAATCCTCATCATCAATCCTTAATGCCCTTCATCTTCCTAAATTATGAAACTGTATGCGTAGTATGGAAATTACTATTTTTTATTCCAACGAGGGATTAAATAAACTTAAATCAAATAATTTGGTATTAGCCACAACCAATGGATTCTAAAAAAAATAATTGCATTTAAACTTCTAACTTAATAAAAACAATTGTAAGGTAAATACTATGTAGATTAATTGAAATGTATTTGAGAATACAAAAATATTTTTAAAAGAACCATATGGATATTAACATAAAAAAGACTAGTATTTAGATTTATATAAATTATATTAAGATAAATTCTTTATAGATGTTGACTGTTGTTGTCATTCTTTCCTCAGCTTCATGAGAATGAGTAATTCATGAATTGACTATATTCATATTATCTTAAAAGATCCTGATCTAAAAGGATGATGGCTCTTCGCTATTTTGGTGAGTCAGTCCTTGCTCACTAAAAAAATAGATTCCGAGGATTGAACTTAATTGATATTAGCATCGAAATGAGGAGAGGTAGTCCATACTCATCTAGAAACTCTTTCCGGAGAAAAAAAAAAGATATTTTCTTGTTGCCTAACCTTGTAATAGTAACATTGACTAATAGATGGATTAGTTGCAATTGATTTAAATCCAAATTGTAATTCAAGGACTACTAGTGAGAACTGAGAAGGGCTTCATACGTTTTTTAATTCTTGAAAAGAGTAGATTCTTGAAATTAACTTCTTGGGTTGTCCAACTCATTTTTGGAAGAACCATTTTGAGTCAAAAATACTTTTTATTTAATTATCACTTAATAAAATCCCTTTCATAAGTCTTAAGTAATAATAATGACTAATAAAATGAAAGTACTTTTGTCAACAGGCGACTGAAATTTGTCTGAAGTCTTTCTATAGTTAGTTGCTTGGATAATCATAATTATTGTACAATGTGGTTTATTATTTTTCCGCAATGGGGCGCTACTCACTGGTGATGTGTTTACAAACGAATATAAGTAAACAACGCACATGCCCTATTACTATGATGAAATAACATAAGATCGAAAGACCACGTGTCTAACATTTGTCATACTTTTATGGGAAAAAAGTATTCATTAGATTTAAGTAGTCTAACACATACCTATATACAAAATCAGGGCATTGAAATTCATAAATCATAGTTTTTTTGTGAAGTTATTTAATTCCAATTTCAAGCCTACAACAGGACTCTTTTTAAGTATAAGTATACTTTTGACTATTTCAATCTAATAAATAGGTGTTTTTCATAAAAATATGGTAAATGGTTGACAAATGGCATTATAAATATAAACTATGTAATAGTTGTTATTTCTCAGTTCTTTCACCCCTTTTCAGTGGATGCACTTGAACCTTCGCTTACAGTTTCTAATATTATATGTAATAATCACATTAAATAATTGCGGTTAAGCACCCCCTCCCCTCCCCCTCTAAATACACTCACTATAGGATCTTGAATTCTAAGTTATATTATTATGAATTTAAAAAAAATAATAATTGTTTTATAAACTTCAAATAACATGCTAACATAAGATAAATGTTTAGATGAGAAGTCCATCTTTTATTTTTGTGAAGAAATTGTCAATTTGAAATTTGAATTAAAATTGCAGAATCTTTTTTGCACAAATTTTTGCAAAAAGAGTAGTAATTAGCAAATATTGGCATGTAAAGAGAAACACAAGCCGACCAATATTTTTTCCGAACTTGCACAAAAAAATTATGGAGAATAATGTCGTTGAAAAAATAACCCTCGATAACTGGTTCATTATTGCAAAAATTATTTAATAAAATCTTCCGAAAATTAAAAATACAATGATATATTATTAGAAAATGACAGATATTCCAGTTAAACATCAATTTTTATGTGTCAAATTTATATGCAAACGAATCTCCAGACAAATTTCTACAATTTTATTTTATTTATGAATCCAATATTTCATTGAAAGCTCATTTTTTTACACTTAAAAGAAACGAAATTGCAATTTTCACAGATTTCTTTTATTATTAATGCAATCTTCCCTTCCAATTTTTATTAGTAGTTTTAAAAATATTGCTTGGCAGAAAAAACGAAGGAGGAGGAAGATTCAAAAATGTTTATTTTTTATATATATACATGTAGAATTTTACACGCAAGATAGATGCGGAGACCCGTCTTAAAGGTTAAAATGACGTAAGAATAGTTGTACATGCGTTTTTACATTTCCAAATGTTCTTGGCTCTGTTCTTCTTCTGTTGAGTTTACCTTTGTTGTACAAGTCAAAATAATACTAAATCACTATGATACAACAAAGTTAGAAAACCCACACTATCATTTCATATTTTTTTCATAAAGTAGAAGATAATGTGGTATGGTCGTTATTCTCTTTTTCTATTTTCTCTTCTATTTTATCATTCCATATCTTTAGTGAGTATTTAGAACATTGGATTTACTTTCAAAACTACTTTATTGAGAAAATATTTGTATAGGATTCTTTGGAAAAATGCAATCAAAATAAGGATACAAAAGTTGGAAAAAGTGAGTATTCTTTTGTAAAATATGGTTCCGTTTAAAGTATAATACATATATCTAATAGTTAAATGTAAGTGTGTGTTTTTATTTTTTTTCAAATGTAAGTATATGTATGTACATTCATACAAAAATGAAAATGAATAAATAAATATTTCATAAGCAGAGTTAAGAATATAAATCATACTAGTGAAAATGTAAAGTTTTCTAGTACCAACCACATTTATCTTGAGATAATGTTAAAATAATTTTGAAAAAAAAGACGAAATGTCTATATGTTAAATATGTTTTAAAAGATTTTTATATTGTAACGAATCAAAAAATGTTCCCTTAAAATGTGCGAATTCTTAATAAGGAAAATTTCAATCTTTGTTTTAGAAATATTTTTTTGGGGTTAAAGCTAGAAATTGTTGAAAATATATGAGCATCGTGATGAAATTTTTTCATGGCTTTTTTATGTGGCGACATTATAAGAATCATTCTTTAATAAATAGTTCTTAACACTTTTCAATCAATTCTTGTAGACCCATTGGCAAGTCTCTTTAGACAAGATCAAGAAAGAGAAGCGTATCTATTGGAGCAAGTGGGCTTTAATTTCCAATCAGCCATTGACGGTAAACGACTCAAAAGCAGATTTTATCGAGCTGTAGCCTCACCTTTACAAACCTATTGCCAGGTGTCTAGCCTTTTCGGGGGAAAATGGCTTGGAAACTGTGGAGCACTGGATGGCTCCAAATACATTTGTATGGACAAATTTCTACCAGCAGTCGATAACGGGACTTGTCTTGTATATTCCTTTGGTATTGGAGATGATTGGAGCTTTGAGGACTTATTAGCAGAATCAAATTGCAAGGTCCATGCTTATGATCCCACTATTGAGTCCCCTTCTAAGCGATCAAAAAATATATATTTTTATAAGATTGGACTTGCAGTCAAGAGCGGGAAATCTGTCATAAAAAATAATTTAAAGGTAAAATCCTAAAAGTTTAGTCAAAATCTTGTTTATAGTTTATTATATATTCTTTCCTTTTTTTTCTTATAGAACAATGCTGAATTAAAAACAAAGAATAAGTCATTAAAGGACATACTCTCTTCCAACAATGACTTGAGTACCATCATTACTTACATGAAAGTTGATGTTGAAGGATCAGAATTAAAGGCTTTTCCAACATGGGTGTCCTCAGGAATATTAAAAAATGTCCAACAACTGGGAATTGAGTTTCATTTAGGATTGGCCACGTTAGAAACTGATGGAAAAGTTATATCTCATATCCTAGAACTTTTGAAATCTATACAGGAGCTACATAAACAAGGCTTCCGATTAGTTTCATACAGTCCTAACGAGTGTGTTGGAAAGACTCAAGATAAGGAACAAAGATATTATGCGTATTTTGATGTTGTATTTGTCAATTTAAATGTTTAAATCTTTTTGCTCTATCATTTGATTAAATTTTGTTTTTGAAGTAATATATTTAACATGTTCTTATTACATTCATTTATGAAATTTTAACATCAGTCTAATATCCTTTCACTTTGTGCAATAATATTTTTTTATCATTTCATATCTTTACATTATAAATTGTTACATACGTTTGCTCAAAAATATTTTTAAGCATTATCCTTAGTTGCTTTACATGGCTAATTAAATGTTTGAGTACATCATCTACATAGTCCAACTTTTTTTAAAGAACTATTAATGAACATTTTTACGAAATGTTACGTTCTTCCTATCTCATTGCGTGAACTTCATGGATTTCCCAAACTAAAACTTTGAAATTCAACTACAGCGAAATGAAACTTTAGACTTTTTTAATGTAATAAAAACTGGTAGAGCAATACAAACGAATAGTAATTGTCCAATTAATTTCTTTATCAGACCACGAACAAATGAGATGGAGGTCAAAAGAAATCGTGAGTCAGCGATTCTTGACGTAGGAATACACTATGTGGATATCTCTGGTATAATATCCTACTCCAAGGGTGCCATTAGCAAGATTAAAAAGCTAATGGACGACAACACCTTGAGAGGTAGCTTGGAAGCCATAAGGCAAAAACTCAAAAGTGGTATGAAGACAACTTGGCGAATTTCTGTTCCTGGTGAATCTGTGATCCATCCTCACCAAACTTCAACCCTCTTCACTATAGAGTATGATGTGCCATCCAGAGAATGTAAATACCATAAGGAAGGCTGTTCGAGAAAACGTGGGATAACATGTCGGAGGAATACGCGAAAAAGATCTGCAATGCCTCCAAGTATGCGATCGACGCTATGGTAGAGGCCAAGAATGGGGACTTTGAGATTTAATTTCTTATCAAGTAGGATAAATATATAAAGTCTCAATGTCTTTATAATTCTACTTTTTGAGAATCGTAATAAAGTTGTTGTGGGCAAAATTAGCACTCAAACAATGAGAAACACTGAACTTACCTCCAAATCGTATTAAGTAAGTATCAGGACTTTTGAAATGGAATTTAATGATTTTTCAGACACATTGCCTAAGGCAGTGGTAGGTGAACAGCTGTAAATTATCCAAAATGGGTAATTGTAAATTTTTTGGTAGTAATGGAAGACTGCAGTGTTAGTGTCATGAAGGAACCAGTCACAAGGTCCCTGACCAAACTTACTCGAAAGTTATGTGACTACTTTCTAGAGTCTGATTCATATAGTATTAGCTGGGTTATAAATCCCTTCAAATATGAACTAGCTGATTTGCTTGACCAGCTATAAGGATTGGCAGAAGAACTTATTGACCTTCGTTTCCACAGTGAAAGAAGTATTGAATTTGAGACCAATGATGAGCTCTTAAGCTTTTAGATGTCAAAACCTGAAGAGGGTTATGAAACTGCATATTTAGAAATGACTAAAATGTTGCTACCCGTTGGAGCCACCAACAATAACATACAAGGTTTTTCCCCCTTGTAAAACTCAAAACTAAATGCAGAAACCGGTTGGATCCTAAAAACAGCATCTCAGTAGCAGTGAAATCAAAAATCCCTTGATATTGAGACAGTTGTATCAAAAGATGATACAGTATCCTTTTTCCAAGGCCAGAGAGCTGATATACCTTACATATAAAATATTCAAATTTTCAATATTTTTTTAATTAGATTTATTTGTGTACCATTCTAATGCCAGAAAAGATAAACACGTTTCCCCATGATAGTGGATTCAATAACATTTTCTTATGTTGTTTTTGTAGGAGTTCGAAATATATCAATTAAACTAATGACGATGTTATCCAAGTTGCAAGATTTCCTCTCCAGATGGTATGGTTAGAGGTAAGCAAAAACATTAATACATAAATGTCCAACTTGTGAATCTTTACTCCGGTTTGATAGTCTTGTTGACCTTGTTTCTACTAATTTTTCCTTATAAACCGAAGAAAAATAATGAGAGACTACAATAACTGGACGCTTAAGGACCTTTGTTCTTAATTAAAGCGTCGAAATACTCATACTTCAGGCTGGAAACATGAGCTTATACATTTACTGCAATCTTTCGATAGAAACTGTAATTTCAGTTCGTTATCCTGTGGCTACTGTGGATCCCATCCCTATTTTCCCTGACATTGCTATATTCAGGACAGTTACTGAAGCCAGTTTAAGTGAATAACAGAACAATAGAAGACTTGAGCTTCAACAAAACCTTAAGCCCATCCAACTCTACGATCTTTTTCACAGGTTTCGTAACAGCTGAGATGAAGAAAGCAATAAATTTTGAATAAAATTAGTCATTGATGCAAATGTTGAGATTCAAAATAGCTCTGAATCATTGGTTAGGGTCTTAATGGAAAGGAAGAGACTGGATGAGGCATGATTATGTGTCTGTGTCTGAACAGTACATTTTTGACCAATCGCATCCTCTTCCATATGCTCTTCCTTTGAATCACGAACATCAATCTCAACTTCAATGACATTGTCCTCAAAAGTATGTCACTTTAAGATCATCTTGAGTGGTGTTGACTTCTTTTGGTTTTTAACAATTTTTATACCTCTCTTCACGGTATGATGGCTCTGTTGATCTTCTTTAGGAAAAAATCGATGGTACTACTTTTTTTTAAAAGCATTTACGAAGCCTAGGAACGTCAGTATCCTATCCTCCTGGAAGATCCTTATCTTCTTTCTTCAAAAATGTTCGTGACGTACTATTGAATGAAAATAAGGAGCCCAAAGATTATTGGCCTTGTTTTTGATACAATTTATTGCAACCCTCCATTTCACATGTAAAGTGGGTTCATTGGGGAACCTGAAGCCTCCTACGCCTTTACATCCAGGTACACTAGAATAATTCACCATTGTTATTCACTGGTAATTCCATAGTTTGAGTTGTTTTAACTTTCAAAGATAAAATTGAGTAAAAGTCTTGAATGTTTACCTCTAAGCTCTTTAAATTTAAAGCTCACGCAACCTACAACAATGCCTTATTGTGCTTGTCTGTAAATTAAAGATAAACATAGTAACTATTTTACTTATGTTTATAAATGTGTCATCTACAGAGGTTTTTTTATGTAATAATTATATGAAATAAACAAATAAGCATCACACAATTAGTTCTGGGTAAATTAATTTTACTATAAGTTCTTTTATCCATATCTAAAGTTGAAACAAACATGAACTCAAACGAGTGAAAATTTTTGTTTCGTTGACAATCTTAGAAGAAATATTTATTTTTCAATCCTGCTATCGTTATATATTATAAGCATAAGGTAGTCACGTGCGTGTTTGCTCATGAGGGACAAAAAATAACACAAAGTATTTGTTGGGGAGTTATAGATGATCAATATTGGAGTATTTACTACCTATGTCCTTACAAGATATTGAATGAGATTTTTGTTTATTTCCTTCCTTGTCCTCTCATAGCTGCTTAAAGTTAATATAATGGTACTTGATAAAGGCTGAAGCACAATAAACTGCTCAATGATGGAAAGAACTGGGCAGTCAACAAAAGCACAGACACTATTATTAAAAATTCGTAGACAGTCTTTGTAAGGACTTGAAAACTTTAACAGCTATGCTGTTACCAAGAATTGAGTCATAAATTTCCTTCCATCATTTATCTTTAAAGAGTGTACAATTTTCTTTTTCCAGGAATTATCAGGGTTGAGAACGAGTATTTCCTTAGCCTCTTTGGAAAGAGAAATTATGTTGACCAATTTTAGGCACCAAGGAGTTAGTGGAGCATGATATACATATTCATCATATATTTATCGAGAACTATAAAGAAGAGGCAATTAAAGGATATATTCTGTTCGGTGTTTCCTCTCGAAGGACTGAATTTTCTCAAGAAAAAAAAAAGGAAATAAACGCTTCTCTTAGTAATAATAAGTCATTAATAGCATACTGTATGCTGGGTGGTTGGTCTTAATGATATAATATCAATACTTATAGCCGCTGCATTACACGCTACATTTTCTTTTAAGATATAAACTTCGATGGGGCTATGTGGAATCATGCATCCAATTTAATAAAATACTTCTCACAGATGTCCGTACGAAATAAAAAGAATCTTCAGTTAATTATTCGTCAATATAAAAGTAGATTACTGGATGTTTTCCTTTAGAGGGTGTTTTATGCTATTCTGTATTATTTTGGTAAAATTTTGTTGTTTTTGTCTTTATTTTTTCAATAAGCATTGTACTTAATTTTGTAGGATTTCAAGCACAATTTTTACAAGTTTTTTTATTCATATTTCAACTTCTTCAGGTTAAAAATTATCAATTTGCTTTTTACATTAAAATCTACAAATCCAATAAGATTTTCTCTTTTTCTTCGGCTAGTTTGGAAAAAAAATTTATTAAATTTTACAATTCAGTCTAAACTAATTCAGATATTGGTTTGGGGACATATCAGAAACTAGTTTTAGGAAAAATATATATACAATGCATTTGGTATTAACAATCCCTCCAAATGATATTCATCATTTTCTAAATATATAAGAATTAAATAAATATTATTTACCAATATTTTCCAATATATCGATGCATTTAGCTCCACAATTTTTAATCTCTTCGTATATCTTCGTGATGAAATCTGCAAAATGTGAAGAAAAAATATCATAAAAACATGAGTTACAAAATTAATTATCTTATTATTAAAATGCTTATAAAATATTTTTTTGTACAATATTTTTTTTTGCATCTATTAACACTCAAAAAAGTAATAACAAACTTTGACACATTAGTTATTATTTTTAATATATAATAATGATTTTTTTTTGGATGTTAGTGCATGTGCGTTTTTCACTTATATTAGTTTGTAAATAAGGGGACAGAGAGTGGAACCGTATTACGACAAATAAAACAACTCCCTGAATAATAATAATAATTATCACATAGGGGGGACACCAACTTCCAAAAGCAATCCCAGGGGCGTCTTCAAGATACTCAAAAATAATTAAAAGTCAAGTAATCATTGTACGTAACTTGTATATCATTGATAAAATGTTGAAAAGTATTAGTTTATTGAAATAATATTTTTGGGCGTTTTTAAAGAGTTGGGAGTTTTAGATAAGCTCTAAAAAAAAAAAAAAAATGAAAGGAAAAATTGTATGCCTTGCTCAAGTAAATTCTTTGTTATTAAAAAGCAAAAATGTAATTTGAGGGGGAACAGACCCTCCAGCGCACCCTGTTATTTCTAAAATTTTTCAAAAAGTATCTATCGGATTTTTTTTTGATTGTTTTTTCTGGGAAACAAAAGTTTTAATTTTCAAGTTTTTTTTGAAAATTATTAATTTTTGAAACTTTTTTCAACAAATTTTAATTTTGGGGATTTTTTTTCAACAAAAGAAAGAAAAATCCTGCAAACGCTCCTGTAATAAGTTATGAAGTATCAAACTACTTAAAAATATACTACATTAAATTTTTCAATTTATTTTTTTTTTTAACTTCTGTAATATATTTTATTTTGTTTTATCAAACTACTTAAAAAAAAATTTAATCTTTGTGAATTTTTTTCATAAAAAATCCGAAAAACAAGCCCTCCCCTCGTAAAAAATATAATTCTGCAGACGCTCCTGTTATTTAAGTAGGTAGAATTGACAGCCAGCTCTAGTTATTTGCAGCTGATAAAGATGGTGGATCAACTGCGATTGATTGAACTTGATTGTACTTCGCATAAGTACTCATTAATTGCAAGGTCATTAGAAATATTCTTGCTATAATTTTTAATTTGGTGTATTGTACCGACTGCTGGGCAAGACAGTCAGATTTTGACAAAAAAAGAAACCAATCATAAGTCTTTGACGTCAATATTAATAGAATTTCCAATTTGATGCATCGTACTGACTGCTGGTTAAGAAAGACAGGTTTTGACAATGCACGTAACCACTATGACGTCAATATTGAAAATGGTGATGGAAGTCAACTATCAGTCGTAAACACGTTATGGCATAACCTTGTATTTCTATTAACCATGATCAATTGGAATTTATATTTTAGATTAACAGTTGATGCATAAGATTATTCATTTATGATACTTCTGTAACTGAAATGTTCAATATTTCAAACATATGTACATAATCGCATTACTAAAATTATTCTCATATTATAAATAAATATTTATGCATTAAAAATCCTTTTATATTATGATTAATTGCATCTATATGAATATATGTGTTAAGTTTCATGCTTACAGGTCTAATATTTATATACAAAAAACGCAAATATTTTATTGTCCATTTGAGTGATACTCAAAGCTCTATAAAATATGTCCTGCCGGTATATAAAATTAGTGAAACGATAATATTATTTTTTAAGAGGCAGCTTGATAGACAATCTTAGCCATTTTTTTAGGAGAATATCCGAAAAATTATTGAACCAAAAATGTAGACATTTTGGGATTTTTTTTTTAACTCAAAAAGTGTATTTTAATGTTCTTTATTATTAAACGGTTCATCTTAACACTTATATATACATAGTAACATATGATTGATTACAACGGGGAACACTCATTTTGTACAAATGAATTCAAGCCAAAAAAGGAATTTATTTTTGAACGCAAAATCCAAAATTGGATTTTAGTTTTTCTCTCAGTCATCTGAATTTTGTAGTACCAAGGATTGTAATATATCGGGACTTTAATCTTTCAGAGTAATTTTTTTACATTTAAAATAATCCCCAAATTAAACTTAAGAATAATAACACTTATGTGAAAGTGTTTTAAATGATTCTGTATCTTGTTCTGAACTCGACATGTTTCCATTTTTAGGCTGAAAAATGATGAGAACGACACACTTATTCAGACCCTTATAACTTATTCATAATACATAGTTTTGAGAAATATCAAAGCTCATACATATATATATATAAATATTCAATTTAAAAATATATATATTTAATAAATAAGCATTTTTAAGTGATCGTATTTGGAAATATTAAAATTTTCTACTCATAGTGAATGGATCGCTTTATTGTTTCGATCCTGTTTTTCCCTTTCCAAGGAAGGTGTCTAGTCTAGATTGCTGATTCTTCATCTATATTGAGGGCGTTACTGAGTATATAAACAGGTCACCACAGCCACACATTTTATATTACGTCCCAAGGAATGAAATAAACAAAGAATGTAGGAAGGAACACCATTTTGCATAAAAAAATGGGATTCGTAATTTGATAAGTAATTATGTGGTATGTCAAAAAAGGATAATAAGTAGATCAAATCTAGGTATAAATACAAAAAGGGTATATATAACGATTTGTTGTAATTAAAAAATCGTCCATCATTAAAAGAGTTTTATAAAGTAACCAAGAAGAATCCATTAAATTTGACTCTTGGGTCTTCACATCTGGCACGTCGTTATCTTTATTGTATCATGCAACCTTTCAGCCAAAAAGAAACAAAAAAAGCCCGAAATTACCTGGTAGTTAGCCAAATAAATCAATCATACCGACTGCTTATATATTTCTTATATACTCGCAGACTATTATATTATTTCTTCACCATTTTTAAAATAAATTACATGTTATTTAAATCAACATTGTATTTTATTCGATACTGTATTATAATATTTCTTAGTAATATTTGATTAAAAGAGTAGCTATGATTAGTTATTATATTATTTCCATGAAGAAATAGACAAAATTTCTTAATAGAAATAATAAATGGCCAATATATATGTTATATAAACGACGAGGGATCAACAAGATATTGTATTCTTGTTCTTTTGGAAACGGAGCATATGTATAGAATATCTTATTACTTGGTGTATTTATGAAATAGCCATGATGCATCAAGGGAAAAGAGGAAATCGACTGCTGACAACAAAAAACATGGAGTATTTTTGTGTTAGCGAGGTAACACCGTGCTGGATAATTACCTACAACGTAACCATTTGTGTAGATACTATCTCAAACCAATAATCATGGGGTTTGAAGAGACTTTAGAGCCTTTGCTCCATGTTTTTTACTCTAGAACATGAGGAGGATTTTGTTCAAGGTGATTTATAATGCTTTCCATGACGGAAATTTATATTTATTACTTCAAAACGTACAAAAAAAAATGGAATCCTCAGACATTCGCAGAGTGGAGCCTTTTAAGTTTTAATTAATAGAAACAAGATAGATCAATACAAGAAATCACGTCTCATTGCTAACGATATAACTAATGAAGTTATTGAGTACTTAAAATTTTGGAAAATAAGTTTCAGGAGAGGCTCTCACCTAATCCGTTAAAAGAAACTATGGGCAAGTCATAATCACCTTGACCTTATTAAGAAAATATAATCAAATTATGGAGTTTTAGTCTCTAATGGGTCCTTATTTAAGATTGAAAGACTCTTAGCCTCTAGCAAAGTTGTAGTACTCGTGTCTGGATTTTGGAATACTGTTTTTTATGGCCCTTGTCTTGGAATCATAAATATTTGGAGTCAAAATCTAAGAAAAGTTGGATTTAGCTACTGGCCTCTACTCATAGTTCAAAAATCATAATGAAATGTTTCAAGCCAGAGAATTACTTGTTATATTACTTAAGTCTTACATATCTTTTGTTGTGCTATCTTCCAACATTGATTACAGTTTGACTAGTAATTAAGACCATCCAGTAATTATAACAAACAAAAATATAAAATTAAACTCCTATATAATATTTTGATAGTCCTAATGATATCTCCTTCTATAGGATTTCGAGAACAAAATATTTATCAATTGTTTATATAGACTATATATACCATTAGTTTCAAGTTCAATTTAAAAGTTTTTCAAAAATCTTTTTTCTATACATATTTTCTCGTTCATTTTTATAGTACACAATTATAATATATTCAATTTTAGTACAAAGAGTTCCTTAGTTTTATTGATTATATCATATACACATTATATTTTTGGTTTAAATATTTATATTGAGGATGTTTAATTTCTTCGTTATTATCCTTTTAGTGCATAAAATATGCACTTTTTGGCAATATTAACTCCGGTAGAATGGAGTAAAGCTTCTTAATGTATTGTTTCTTAGAACAAATAAACTGTTTTACTTCGACAAAGCAATTCCTAGTAGCCAAATAGAAAATTCGATTGACGTCTTTAGTTGAAGTTTATAAATTTGAATATCTTAGAAATTAAATCACTTTGATACAAATGATAATCAATTGTTAACGAAACTATTGTTTATTTTGAAACTACCGTGTGCAGTGAAAAAATCTTTACAATTTCAATTTAGAAATTTATCAAGATGTATTTCAGGAAACAGTTCTAATAGGGTAGGTCATTAAAATAAAAACAACTAATGTCTTGGCTACCCTTATCATCGATGAGCCCCCTTGGTTACAATGATGGTACCCATTGCGGATGTAGTCCTCAGACATGGCATCCTAGTGCTGGTTGATGGTGTCCTTTAGGCTGTTGATATTTGGGTGACGGACAGTGCAGGCCTTGCACTCAACATGCACCCAAAAAGTGAAGTCTAATGGGTTGGCATCTGGTGAGTGGGCCACATTTTTACTGGCCAAAAAGGCAAGTTGTCCTCAAACAATTTCTGCTTTGTTTTGGAAGTGCGTGCAGGCGCAGCATCCTGCTGGAAAACCACGTTCATGTACGGGTAGTTGGTCTAGATTCATAATATCAATGCAATCTCCCTTGGATTTTTTCATTTTCAGGTGGCATTTTCTCAGCTTCTAAAACACTTAAGAAGGTCTAGTTTGATTTGGGTTATTTCATTAATTTTGTAGTATTTGACTGTAACAATTTTATCACATTTACAAAAACCTTGATTTATAGCAAAAACGAAGTGTAAAGATTTATTTCCCGCACCCGGTATAATTTAACAATCTAAAAAATATTCAACTATCCCTCCAATATCTTCAATGCTTCATTACAGAGTCAAAAATTTACGATCCTGTCATTGTACATCATTCCTAATAGTAAGCTCTAATCGAAACAAAATTCAGCAGAAATCAATTTTAAAAGAGATAGTAGATGGGTTTGATCCCAAAATTGGGGATCCATTTTTCAATGTAACTAGCAAAGGGATACACAGTATTTATCTAGCTAAGGAGGGTGCGGAAAATCACATTGAGAATGGTTAATGCAATTTTCTTCATGTTTAAACTTTAGTGCGGGCGAGTGTTAAGATATTCTATAATTCATTATAATATATCACCTTTATATTACATGAAATGTATAATTATGAATTTAAAAAGATGAGTTATAAACTTCAAATGACATTTCAATATATGTGTTTAAAATAATTTGTCTAAATGAGAAGTCCATCTTTTATTTTTTGTCAAAAAATTGCCCAATCGAAATTCGTGAAAAAAACTGCAAAAACTGATTTGCACTAATTTTCCAAATAAAAGCAGTGAAATACATTTGAGTACAGTCGAGAAATACATAGTGTAACAAACAAAAATTTGATATTTGAGTGTCAATATTTTATCTTGGGGAATAATATATGTTAAATACATTTTATTCCACCACACACAATAAGGAAATTCAAGCTTGTGCTAACAATTTTACTAGGAACGGGTTTTCAATTGAATATAATAATCATAATTTTTTTATGATTTTAAAGAGCAAAAAGTATAACTTGTGATTCTTTGAATGTTTTTCTTTTCACAATTTCAAATTTCTCCAACACCAAAATTTTGTTTTCAATACATCAGAAATGTAACATAACAAAAAATAATTTATTTCAAGAAATATTTTGTTATGAATAAAAAATTATAATTTAATTAGAGTAAAAATTAAATTTGTACTAATGAAAAGATTTTAATATGTTTATTACGAAAAGAATGAAAATAAACAAGTTGAAAAGTTTATCAATTTCCCATTATTTCATATTCTTGTTTGGATAATTTATTTTCTCCAATAATCATGTTCTTAATGACTTTAAATCCTTATGTACGTACGTACATATATGCATTCTTATGGAAAATATACAATCTAATTATAGAGTTTTATTTATCAAAGAAACTCTTGAAATTAGAAATATGAATAATACAACTTTTAGATATTTAAATTAAACATAAGTTATTATTACGAAAAATGCATAATAAACCATTATTTTTGAACAATGTGAGATACGGATTTGAATTTATCTCTTTATGGAACACAATACATCTATAATATATATTAAAAAATGAATGCAATAACTATTAAATTTGATTAAGTTCAAATCGTTCAACATGTCATATTTTTAACTTAAAAAAAGTAGAAGAAATTATATTTCATTTAGGAAAAAGGAAAATAGGCTGAGGTTTGCGCTCAACAAATTTTCCATTCTATTTATCATTAAAAAAATCTTTAATTTGGTTATTAACTATTATCTCAATTGGTTTAGATATATGCCAACCATGAAAGCTCGGGATTTGTCAACGGATATTATACAATTATACCTTCAATTTGAATAAAATATTTCAAAACTTTGACTAATGAATATTAAACGGGTATGGGTTTTAGAATATCGGTAATAGAAGTTTATGCCATATTTCCTCTTAGAAATGTTCTAAATGAAAAAATGATACGATATGTAAAAATGTTTTTTCTGTCATGAAAACCTTTATAACATCAATATCTATAGAATCCTTTAAAAAAACAGTAAAATTTGTTTAACTATAACTATATAAGAATTTAAAGTCTTTGTTACCCACATTCAATCATTGCACAATTTCGTATATCTTAAATCTAGAAAAAATTATATTCATTTGAAAATTTAATTATGTATTCAAAAATTATAATTATTCAACAGAAAAATCAAAAAATATATAATATATAATTCAAAAAAATTGTTCAAATTTGCAAACAAAGTACTAAAGGCTTTATTTATAAATATATATAAAAAGTATTGTTCAACGTATAACTGGTGTTTGATCAAGGACTCACTAGGACCAAATACCTGGAAGAAAAAGCTGCGAAGTGTTCCTGTATATGAAACGTGGTAAAGGTAGTCATAGGGCAAATGTTAGGGTTAATCTCAGATAATGTTCTCTGGCTCTACGAAGCCAAGATTAGACCCATCATAACCTATGGGGGTCTTGTATGGGGGGACACCTTTATTGCAAAGAAAGATAGAATAAGGAAATTTACCACCATTCAGAGACAAACACTCTTGGGCATGACTCATACCTAATAATGTTGGGGATTACTTCCCTCAACCTCTACATATAATCCCAAGTAACGAAGTATAGATGGAGAACAAGGTATCTTCTCCGGTGAACCTGTGTTGGAATCAGTGATCTTCCAAGGGATCGTGGGCCTCGTTTCTTTGCTATATATTTCTTGATCAAGTTGAATTGAATAAAGTAATTGATTATATCACCGGCAATCGTATCTGGTTTAACAACCATCAAGTTGAACACCCTGATACAATTATATTTACAGACGGATCCAAAGATAAGAAAGGTAACACAGGTACAGGATAGGCTATCACTCGAGATGACATGTCACTTCATCAATCATCAGCATCATTAAATAATCATGCAGAAATAATTGACATCACACAATCAGTGGAAACTCTTCTTAACCATCAAAAATTATTATCAAATCATATATTAAAATTAAATTATCAATTAATACATAAATTCATAGTTATTTCTCCTTCAATTAAGAAACTAATGATATTTAAGAAATAAGTATTAAAGATTTCAGTTTTTTTTAAATTAGAACATATCAAGCTTAATAGGAATACTAGGTTAGTCCATATTTGTAATCAGGCTGGCTAGAATTTTCAATTTGATGTATTGCACCGACTGCTACTCAAAAAACAAAGGTTTTGACGTTATAGAGAATAACAATTGTACTCTAACAGTAACAGTCAACGAGGGCGATATATAGCTACTCTTGATAATATTTATTCTCAACGACATCATTATTATTATGTGGAAATCTCTGTATTTAGGAACTTTTACATGATTAGTTAAATAACACTTCCACAGACAGTTTTCAAAAATGATATTTCTCCTCATTTAAAAAAAAAAAATCCACTTTACACTTAAATCCAACCTCAAAGTTTCTCGAGAACCAACTTTTTCTAAAGTTCCATGAATGCATTTTCTAAAAGTGCAATCAAAATAACACAAGGTTAGCTTGAACGAGAGATAGTTATATCAAGTTAACGTTTTTATTTATTGAAGTCATGGAAAATATGCTCAGTATTGGGGGAATTTTATGAAATATTAAATAAGGTATTGAAAAGCCTTAATAAAGGCACATTGGTATCTCAGTCTCACTCGCATGTAAGCATCGAATAATGATCCCACTGAAAGTATTGATCAATCAACCATAGGGAATTATCCTCCATACTACAATATTTCCAACAAATTCCCCATCTACACTTGTGGTGCGTCAACACAAAAAAATATTCAAGAAAAGTCAAGAAAAATTTAGTATATTATTTTACTTCATATAAGCATACATGAGCCCCAATATTTCATATATATATTTGAGTCAATTATTGGCTCTGTATTTAAATTTGAGGGATGAGTTAAGATCTCAATGATTTTAGTGATAGTGTAAAACCTTTATTTGATGGCCCTGGATATTGCCTTCCAAAAACAATTGTCTATTTATCACTTTTTTGTGGATATGATTGATTTTGACTACATTAAGTACAATTTGTGGCACACCAAAATGGTAAAAAAATAATAATTTGCTTATAGAAATTGACAGTAATTCATCAAATATTGAGAAAAGTCCATTTATCTTTCTTTTGTATTGACGGGTCTAATAAATTAAAATTACTATTTATTATAACAGGATTAATTAAAATAGTTCAATTATTTTTTGAAAAAATACTAAATGTTTTTTATAGGTCAAAATTGATACAATTTTTTTGGGGGGTTGTTTTTATGGAATTCATTTGAAAAAATTGGAAAATTAATTTTTTTGGAAAAAAAATTCAAAAATAAAAAGTTATTCATAAAAAAAAATGAGAATAAAATCTTAAAAATCCATAGCTATTCTCAAGTGAAAAAAATTACAAAAATCTACAGCTGTTCACAAAAAATGAAATTCTTTAAATTAAATCTTAATACAAATTTTGTATAAGTATATTTAATATTTAAATTTTTTGGATAAACATTTCAAAAATCCATAGCTATGCACAGACAATTAAATTATTCGGAAATTTTTTTTAAAAAATTAATCAAATTTCAAATATTAATTTTCTAGTAAGAATAAAAAAAAGGGGGGGGGGGCTACGGCCCTCCTGCCTCCCCTGCAGACACCCCCAGTACTAGTGATGCAACTTCAAAAATAAGTACCTTATTATAATGAATGTCGTAGAGATTCTTCCTTTCTGTTTTTTTGGTTTTTTTAAAAAAAATTTCAAAAGAAATAAATCAACTATTAGGAATTACATATCAATGTATGTGTATTGATGAATAAATTGAATTTTTTCAAATTTGTATCCAGTTCATTTTTCAAAAAAATTAGTGTTATAAATATATATAATTTCAAATTTACCTTGAATTTAATATTTTGTGTCTTTCTGATGATATAATTATATATTATTTAAGCTCGAGTCTTAAACTTTAAATTATTCTCATAGAAGGTATATAAAGTCCTTCTAGCTATATTATATATTTATAAAAGAAAAGTTCAAAAGCAAAACTTGTAATACAAATACTGTATTTTCGCAGAAAATAGGCCAGAAATTAAAAATCTTGTATCCCATTTTTTCACTTTACAATTATTCCATTTCTTTATTTTATTAGTTCGTAGTAATATTTATTCACGCCTTGACAATATCTGCAATATAAGTTGATAATAAATTCCGTTTTTTTCAACCCAAAAACAAATTTTGACGATTATGGATGCATTCATGTAACTCCAATTTATTCACGAGCAATACTTTGTCAATACAGTAAGGAATTTATTATGTTTGATAATTACAACTATATAACCATTATAGATAGTATCATTTCATGTAATTTTTTAATCCCATTTCTATAACTGATAGAAATTGCAAAATATATCATATTTGACTTTCTAAGATTTATTAAGAATTTAGTTAAAATAAAAACTACTTTTGAATTTACAAACTCAGTAAAATTCATTTTAATCACAACTGTAAATTTATTGTTAATTATAAACTAACCTTAAATTTCTTTAACATCATCAAACAAGTTGAAAGTTCTTATTTAAAGTATTACCTTGTTTAACAATGATTTTATTTGGGATTGAGAGTTTGAATGTCATTTGTTTAGAGGAAAAATTAAATAAATTTTAAAGACAAGTAATTTTGATTGATTTATTGAAAATGTGGTTTAATAAAAATGTTTTTCCTACGTTCTTTAAGTTTAATATTGTCGGACATTAATATTATTACACTATTAAATTTTTAGTTGGGAAATTATTTTGAAATCTTTTACACTTTAAGTAGAAGACTAAAAGTATCCCTTAATTAAAAAAAAAAAAAGAATGTAAAACTTATCCATTTGTTAACTTCATTGAAACTTGAATAAAAGTATAATTTATCAAATATATTTAAATACGTCAAAGTACATTGTAAATGCATTCGGTAAATTAATATTTTTGTCAAGGTCAAAATATATCATATCGTTTGATGAAGTACTTGTGTATTTTTTTTTTTTTTTTTTTTGTGCAATATGATCTTTATATCCAAAAAAAAGTCAAAAACATTGAGTATACGTTCTGATCATCCTTCAAATGTACTATAACTTAACTTAGTTTTGTAAATTATAACTTTTAACTAAGTACTGTATTACCTCGTGTTACATACGTTAAATTAAATGTAAGACATACAGTACAAGAAAATTGAGTTTCTACTTAAGCATTTAAGAAAAAAATATAGCCAAATCTGTAATTATCTCACATTTATGGAAACTGAAAAAGTTAGCACTTAATGCAGGTGACATCTTAAGCCAAGTTTCCTATTTGTATCAATTCTAAATTAGAAAAATGGTTTAGTGAAGGTACAACTTACAAACAGATGGACGTTAAAATGATTGGACTCTATGTTGGTTTAAATTATTATACCTTTAAAATGACAAACTTTTTTAAAAGATAGAAGGTGACCCATAAATCTTAGGACAGCAACTTCAACTTAATACTTCTCCTAGAAGGGTTTATATTTTTTATTTTTGTTTGTTGCATATAATTCATGCAACATCCATTTTTTCGTTGGAAAATGAACTTTTTTCTAAAACGTGTTCTTGAGCCTCTAACAACGGCATCATGCACCCGAATCCCGCCATCATTTCACTTCATTTGGAAGGGAAGAGTTGTATGGCCATTACCAAGGCTCTGAAGGACCTCAATTTGTACAGTAATCGTCCACTATACGATCAAGCTGTACCAAGAGATCGGGTGTGTCGATGACAGGCCCAAGAGTGGTCTCTCAGGGTCTATGAGGACACACAGATTGATCCAGGCAATGAGATCGAAGATCAACCGTGAAAAGTGTTCCATTTGAAAGATACCTCATGAGGCTGGTACGTCTCTACAAACCATGCGTAGGACATGAGGATGAAGCCGTATCGTCTACAAAGGCGGCAGCTTCTCAGCGAGCCCACAGTGGCCAAGAGGCGGATCCGGGAGAAGATGGTTCTGAAATTTCTCAATTTTTGCACACACGTTTCAATCATTTGGACCGACGATAATATTTTTACCGTGGAGCTGGTTTACAACAACCACAACGATCGGGTGTTGGGTTGGAGCATTAAGAATTTTCTTCTGAACGAGTGCAGCATGTTCAGGTGGCTCGGTGATGGTCTGGGCGGCGACTTTCCTCAAACCGACCTGTAACTAAATAAGTGGTGTCTTGCTCCAAATTTTTGATATTAATCACATATTATTGTTTTAGAATAAATACATTAATGCTAATTAGAATCACTTAGGAAAACAATTTTCTATTATTGTATGGAATATAACTGGGACGTAGTCAAGATTTGAAAATTTGTTGTGTCAAATGTGTACCTAGATTATACTTTATCAACTCAGAACTATAGTACTCGAGTGTTGACTGAAACTTGAATTTGACTCAATACCATGCTTATTCAGACTTGGATACGAATGACTTGAATATAGATATGCTTGTAAGTATTATTCTACAAACATACATTTATCTAAATAAGATATGTTTATTCTTTTGATGGATACAAAAAGTAAAAAAAACAGTTACCCTTGCAACACAATATACAGGGCTGTGCAGAAATATACGCACAATATTTTCAATTAAGTTTAGATAATAGTGGATGACATTTTAAGACAAAATTCAAAATATATAGAATTTGAACTGAACAATTATCTATTGTATCATTCTATATGATCTCCCTCGGTCACCAACTGTAAACAGGACATAAATACTTAGCAGGCATTAATTGCATCTTTCTTGTTGAAGCAGGACATGTTCCTCTTCACAAAGAGCTTCAGGGATCTCAAGGAGCTATAGGGATGTTTGTTTACCTTCATTCTCAGCTCTGACCACAACTAGAAATACGCAAGTTAAGGTCAGGGCTGTTGGAAGGCCACTCATCAGCTTTGAAATCAACGTGGACCTAGCTGTCGAGATAATGCATGACAGTTTTGGCTAAATGACAAGGTGATGAGTCTTACATCCCCTCAAATCTTATACCTGGAGGATATGCGGCTTCTAGTCATGGTATCACAACATTTTTAAGCAGGTACAAGTATACTGAGGAGGTAAACTTGAGACCGTTGTCAAAAATGTGAGCAGGGGTAACATTGCCGTCACTGATGATCACAGGAGGAAAATTCAGTCTTTTGCCAACCTGTGGTCATTTTTTGGGTTGTGGGTAGCGTCCAAGGTGATGTATGACTAGCCAATGAATAGCTTTATGATCCTGTGATTTGATTTACGAATTTGGCAGGTTTTTTTGTCTCTTTGCAACCTGATGTCCTTCATCTTCACAGTAAGAAAGTGAAGCCTTCTCTTGAAAAGGATTTCAGGCCAAGGTTATTGTTGATGGGCCTGACTACCGTTTTCTTACTGATATATATCTTCTAAGCATGGACAGCGCTTAGGATGCCAGGATTTGCTTTAATGGACCTTTTGAGCACCTCCAGGAAGCGGCCAGTCCCCTTTTTGGCTTTCGCAAACTACACGAGGAATGGGAAAGCCCCTTATTCGCCTTCAATTGTTTGCAGATGTCATAGACAGTGCTCCTGACATATTTTGTGACTTTGATAATTGCCTTAGCATCACACCACCCTCAAACAATTCTACAATGACTTTACGTTTTTCTTCCTGCTGCTTCATTGTGATACTGAACAGATTAAGTTGTTGTCTATGGACCGTACTTTTGTAGCAGAGAGTATGAAGAGAAAGAGAATGAACGAGTTGAGAGTACTAAGAAGAAAAGAATTGATATAAAAATGTGAAGTGGATTTAAGATGTGAAATGAAAAGAAAATGTTGAAGTACCTACAAAGAGAAGATAAAAAGGGTTGCAGTCAATGCATTCCTGCGTTAGATGGCGTTTAGATAGACCAGATGTCACAAATATTATATGATTAATATTTGTATCAACTATGTATATCTTTGGTAATTGTTATTTACACTTTTTTAATATTTTCATAAATATATTTATAGTCTGTTTTTTTTTAGTAGTTAGGTGTTTGTGATTTCAATTAATCAAGTAGTATAGTGGATAATTATCTTTGAGATTTCTAACCAAATATGTCGTGTATTTTGTATATATATTGACTGATTGGAAAATAACTAATTAAGATTTCCCTATTCTGAGTGATACAACGCAAGATTAAAAATTTTCTTATCTTATATGCATGTGAGGTGATGTTAGACGAGGAGTTAATCTTTAATAATTATATTACTTCATATACACGCACAGGCCAACTTTTCATTAACATATATTAGTTAATTATTGGTTTGTGTAACATTTATCTGCAGTAAGTTAAGATACCCAAGAATTTTAAGTATATCTTATAACTTTTTTGTTGTTTAGGAGATTCATATTGACCTCGATGTGGCCTTTCAATTTAGATATATACATTTCTTATATTTTTGTAGTGACAATTTAGACTTATTTAAGTGGGATTGACTCTACCTCCAATGGGGTATATATAATAATTTGATGAAAGAAATTGAGGATAATTCTATTAATTATACAAATGTAATCCAGACTCAATTTGACAAAAATAATTCTACTGTATACGCGTAATATTAAATATTTCTTGTAAAAAGTGATGATATTAAGCCGAAGTATATCAATCTGAATATGTTATGAAAACAGATATTTACTATACTTTGCAGTTTCATACTTTTCTTTAAAAAAAAAAACCACAATGAAATATTTAAAATAGTGACTCTTTAAGAAAAATAGTTTTTTTTTTTTTAAAATCCTTCTACATACATAATTAATTTTTTCTAATAACTCATTGTAAAATAAGTTAATTTTATATGCACTGCGGGGGACTATTTTTATAAAAAAACATATGTAAATATTTGACCCTAAATATGAACTTAAAGATAACTATATAAAATAAGTATTTTAAAATAAAAAAAGAATATTTCATTATGGAGAAAGAATATGTAATTTCCTACCATGATTTAAAGAGTTAAGAAGCAGTACGGATTTATCTTTTAATGAATATTTTTTTTCCATGTCTAATTTCTTCGTTATGTACTTGCTATATCGCATATAAAGTCTAACTAAAACAGGATTTTAATTTATTTATCATCATATGTCTCTAGTTGTTTGGAATGAACCTATAAGTTGGGATAAGTTGTAAAAAAGGAAAAGGAAATGAATAGCATCATCAGTAATTCCAACTCGAATTTCAACTTTAAATGTACAATTTTACCCAACATTCTCATAAAATTTGATAAACACTTATTCTCGAACATTAAAAACGCTTCTACTACAAAATTGATATTACAATTGTATAATACAATGCACAATATTGCGAAAAATGTAATATTTTTTCAACTTTACCTTGAGGCATTGTATATAAGCTATTCTTATAATGAAAATCTAAGTAAAATCGTTTCATTTACTAACTATTTGGCTATCAGTGGATTACTAAAATTGTCTTGTTCAATGTAAAAAGAACAAAGATAAGGAGTATTGAATATTTTTTTGTATTTTCTTTCTTATTATATATTTTTATCCAGGGTTGACTTTATGTAGTGGTACAAATTTTATTAGTTTCAATTTTTCAAGAGTAAAATTTGAATCAGAGGTTTTTGGGGCTTTTTTTTTTACAAAATCAAATGAAAATAGTGCTCACCATAACTTTTATTTTATATGTGATCCCTTATCTCTAATAATTGCCTCCATACGATGCCTAAATTCCCTGCAGACCTTGACTTTGTAGTCAGACTCTCGACTTTGTCCACTCCTTCTCGATGGAAGCCTCTAGGAAACAACTGGGAGTAGTAGCATACACCCTCTCATCTAGATGCACCTAGATAGAATAGAACTAGGGGTTCACGTCTGGAGAGGAGAGCGGCCACATGTTGAGCTCCCAAAAGTGCGGAAAATTGTCTCTCAGCAATGCTTATCGTCTTAGCGGCCTAATGACTCGGTGATCCATCATGAGTGAAAACAAAGTTGTCCTTCAACTTATGTCTAGCCAAAGGTAGTACTTTTTATCAAAAATTTCGATGTAACCATCTGCATCCTTCCCCCCCCCCACCAAGGTATAATAGAAATAATTTTTCCAGTGTTCTCAACTTAGCTTGTCAATACCTCGTAACTACACGTACATTTGTATCAAGAAAAATATTTTTTTCGACAGCTGGCGATTTTGTGACTGCTAATCGGTCTAGTTTATTAGCAGAAAATGTAGACAAGCTCATCTTTTTGCAAAAATAAATAAATTCATAAATAATAGTACTATATACCCTGTGTATATTTTATATACAGCTTTGTTTTTTAGAGAACAGAAAAAAAAATTATGAAAGAATGAAATATCGAAAAAAACTTGAAAAACTTAATTAATTTTATGAATAAAACATTTTACAAAATTCGGTACCGAATTGCGTACCCTAAAGGGTGTTTTTACCGAACCGTGGGCTTAGCATACTGTTCTAGACCTATTAAGTCAAGTAGCCAAATTTGATAGATTGCATTCATATTTAGTTTATGTAAACACTACGAAATAAATAAATATGATTAAACAATAGCAAACAGTTGTTGGTATGTTTTGTTAAACTTTTGAATATTTGAGCCAAACCAATTTAAGATAATTGAAAAAACACGAAAAGTACTAAAACTATCCTTTGTTTCACTTTACTATATATTTAACTATTCTAATTTCCTATCATATAGAATCTCTATCAGGATCATGTTGTAAATAATTAAAAATCCCGACGGGAAATAATTTGAAGAACGCTATATATATTTATATTCACTAAAAGTCTTCTTGTTAAAAAGTGTAAATATATATAAGGAAGAAAATATAGTTGTTTATGAAAATGGTAAAGACGGAAATTTCTCTTTTTTGAAAAGTTATTTAAATAAATAACTGTCTGTTTTTGTCACAAAATTTTCAAACTTTTTCATAAAAATTGATATACAAAGCTTGGAATATGCGAAAAGAATATTTCAGACTCCTGAATATATATCCAATTAACAATTTTTAACTCTATAACGCCATATGTTTTATATTTGATATATGAGGTAACTTAGTTGCATTATAGAGTTAAATATTAAATTAATCGTAAATAATTTAGATAAATAAAGAAGAATAAAAATAGATATGAGCAAAGTAAGAAATGTATATTATCCACATATTGTCGTGATAGTATTCAATTTAGTAATAAAAAATAAGTAGAGAACCACACCCGACAAGGTGGTTTCTCTCTAATGTATATTTTTTAAATTAAAAATTTATTTTTCTATTATAATCTGTATATATGCAATGGGCAATGTGCAAAATGCCCGGGCAATCTATAAAATTTCCGATAGAGTAATCTAGTGCAGGGATGTTCAACCTTTGGATACCAAATGTTTAGGTGTGGCCCACTACTCATTCTCAATTCAAGTAGTATCTTTTAGCAAAATTATTGCAATATTATCAAACCACGTAGAACGTATGTATATAATACGTACAAGCATTGAAAAATACTTGACGATATCCCATATTTTCTAAGGCACTAACAGGGTTGGCATTTTATCTTTTTTTTAAAAGCAGTTTGGCCTTGAAAAATTAAATTTTAAATTAGAGTGAGTAATTCCCCTTACTTCGTCGTGGGATAGATTTTTTTCCTCTCCGCAAAAAAGTGCAATATCTATTTTGCAGGGGATCATTAGCTCAAAAAGACTCTCCTCCGGATAACATAAGTTATATTGCAGACTTCAATGAATAAAAAGTTGAGCTACAGAGATTCATTGAAATTGAATATCGAGGATGTCTTTCGACCCCTTCGGACATACTATTCCTCTCATGCATTTATTCATATTAGCTCTTCGATTTTATTTCTAGACATGACAAGGATAATAATTGCCTCTTGAATGCCTCAAATGCAACATTTCTCTCTACTTTTGTCGGGAGGATGCTTTATAGTTTGGAGACAGCAATTGATGCAATAATGAGGTCGAATTATGAAGAATGATATGAAAAGATTAATATTTTACAAAAACCTTGTGTTATTCTCTATATTGTCATGTGCAAAAATACTGCTGCAAGTTTAAATGATAGCTTGATCTTTCAAAGTAAAAAAAAAACTTCAGGATGACCCACAAAACACAAAGAAAAGTACTTAAAGTTAAGTTGTCTTCTAGTTGAAACAGCATTTACATTATTTTAGTTTGACTATATCATACCTTTATTTAACATTTTTGTTAGATAGTTACGATTTTGAACTGTTTAAAGGCGATTCATAACATCATGTCTCCTTATAAAAATATATATTATTCGCAACTTCACAACCTGAAGAACAGTTTCCAGCTTTGGGTAAAAGCCTAAGTTACTTTAAAATGAAAATGTAGAACTATTTCAAGAATTGACATAATATGCACTTAATAAAATAATAACTTAACTTTTCGGGAGACTGATGTCCCTTCAGTGTTAAAAAACTTTCTGCTCTACCTCTCTTCTCCTCCGCCTCTTCCTAGACCCACCCGAGCATCATCTTGTGAGCTACAACTCGAGCTCGAAAACGAGTATCAGGAAGCCTTAAATCTCAAAATGTTTGGTGAAGAAGAGCACTAACAGTTAACGAGCTTTATGAAAAGTTGTTTAATGAAACATTACTCGCGGGATTTACACTAATTAAATAGCCCAAATTGACCCTTGTTAAGCTGGAAGCAACTGAAGTCCTTGACATTAAGTCTAGCTTTGAAAGACCTGAAGGTATCAACAATGCTGCGTATTTAGGATCAAAAGAGTTCTTGAATAATGAAGAGACTTATGAAATCATCATTGGCTTATTGAACAAACTACTTGCATCCTGAGATTTGGAGCCACTTCATTCTTCAAAATTGTGTTTCATCATAGAACAGATGACATTACTCTTCAAGAAACCCAACGAAGGAGATTTTCACCTTGTTTTCCCTCTTTGTATTCTGTGGTAAAATGTTATTACGACCTCTATGAACAAATACTTAAGTCGAATTACCTTACAGTACAATGTCCCATGTATTTTAGAACAATCTCTACTGCAGTTACCGTGGAGACTGGACTAACGTCGTCTATAGTTAAATAACTTTGAACTAGGATAAAACACCTTAACAGCAGAAAGCGTAATGACAATTTATAATCAATGAAGTATATTTCGAAGAAAGAGTCGAGTTTGTTAAATGTAACTTCTTGGGCTTCGAGAACAACCAAACAACTAAAGAAACCCATAATAAAGAGTCAAGAAAGAGCTCAGAATATACACTCGAAGCAATAGTTGATACTGTGTGTGATCAAGGTCACAAATGAGCAAGCATTCTTGGCAAGATTTCACACATTCTCTTCAAAATCATGGGCAAACATTTGGTTTCTCAACTAAATGACATCATCCGACAGGAAGTCAGAAAAAGATCATCTGAAAACAAGCTCAAATCCAGAAAGGTTGCCAAACTTTAATCTGATAATGTTTAAGTTATGAACATTAATATTTCTGGTGTGTATATATATTTTAGAAGTATTTAATGTAAATTATATTGGTGATATATTACAGCTTATTTAGTGTTGAACTATTATTAATTGTCCTATTATATATAAATATTTATAGATTTTAACTCATACAATCTGTATTGAAAAACCGTATTAATATATTTTTATTAAAAAAGTCACATATTTGGTAACTTCTTTTAAGCCGGCCCTTGGAGGGCGCGTTTTCTAGTCTGTTATCCAGGTGATCGAGACGTCCATGGCTGGGTAACCCTACCCTATAGCTATTATTATTGTCGGAGTTTTATTATTGTTCTTTATCACGGTGCCATTCTCTTACGAGCTAAAAATAGTCGCTCATGCCCTATTGTAAGTTTAAATTTGCAGAATAATATAAACTAACATGGAAATAGTTACTCCAAGTGTGTCAATTCAGGAAACACAACTTAGGTGTGGGTGCCCTCAGATCCCTCAACAAACCGTTTCTAATGTAGCGTGTATATTTTATTATCGAATGAATATCCTGAAGAATTACTCCTAGAATCTTTTTAGAAAATCACCCACGTATCAAATAGACCATCATATCCCCCTTTAAATGTAAAAACCATAATCTGTATTTGTTAATTTAAACAATATTTTTTTTCAATAGACATCATGAAATAAAACTTCTATACAAAACATCATACCAAATTTGAAAATTTACTACTTTTGGAGAAATATTCAAAATATATTTTCTAACCATTTTTTAATTATAAGTTTAGTGAATTTATCATCAATTAAACTTATAATGTGTGTTTTAAATTGGAAATTAAATCAATAATTACACGCGTATAAGTTTATATTCTTATATTTTTCAACTTGTAGCAATATTTATAGCTAATTTAAGCCTAAATTTGTTCCACTTTTTATAAATTACCATTTGTATAAGTGTGGTATATAAAATACAAACCCAAGAGAGTTTTTGTTGGCATAGGTATAGCAAATTATATACGTATGCAAGTTCAAGAAAGATAAATATGGAATATTTCCCAATGCTTACACAAAGGTTTTACAGCTACATGTGCGTGATTTTACATATAGTGAGTAGCTGTTTAACAAGCATTTCAACAAAACTTACAAGTACATATATAGATACTCGTATCAATAAACCTGTCATACTTTAACTAGTTATATACGAGCGTGGATCATTTGAATGTTTAATTTAAAAATTTTTTTAATTCCTTGAAATATCTATGTCATTATTCAAACCTTTTTTGTTGCAAAATAAATATGTAAACATATAAATGTTTTTTTTTAATTTGATGATGAAAAAAAAAACAACTATAATATGAGATTATGCACATATAACATATAACCAATATATATGTAAATATAAATGGAGATAACGTAGAACATTATAACATCGTAACAATGCATTTATGTTTTTTTTCTGCTATTTTTGTTGTTTTTGACATGGAAAATTAGAGTAACGGAAATATTATGATAATAATCAAATAATTTTTTTATAAAATGCAAACAAATTCTGCTATTTATTATACTTAAGAGTCATAAAAAATTTCCTTCTTATGTTTATAAAGATGAGTAAGTTGAAATAATTTTTTTAGATACAATGGGCCTGCTACTTTTGAATTATACGAGTATGCCCCAACTTGTAAGCTCTAAAAAACCAACTGGTTCTTTTAAAATTAATTAAACACATTAACAAGATGATATGTTATTTTCTGCGGGATAAATCAACACCACAAATATCAATCATTAAACATTGGCCAAATGAGAGTCAAACCATTAATTAATAATCAACTAATATTTTATGAGAGGCTCTTTACAAAAACAACAATCTTAACCAAATCCAAATGAATCATGGGATAATATTATTTTTAGCCAACGTTTCTCGATTAATTTCTTTTACAATCTGCAATAAAGAATAAATCATTTTAGACTTCCTCTCCATATGAGAATAATTAGTTTCATTCTATGATGAATATAATTGAAGGAAGTCTATAATTTATGAAGAATTAACATCTTTGTTTCATAATGCCAATTTAATTAAAAAGGATAGATCAACAGTTGGTTTTTATACTATTTTATTCATACTAATTTCTTCATCCTTGTATTTTTCTCATTGTTATATCGCTGATGGATCCATAATATGAGTAAATTGAGTTTTGGTATGGAATTTTAGACACATTGAGTAATCAAATTTTTTGCCTTTATTTACCCTCTTAAAGGAATTGAGTACAAAATGACGTTGACTCGCTTTACAACCAATCATTCATTTTATATTGCCTTTATATGGCAATAAAAAGGCTGCGTGATTACTCTATGTTCGTGGTTATCAATATTGTTTTTACGTATCTAAAGGTGTGATAATACTATATAGAACTTAAACTCGGACATATGGACTCAAATACAGCGCAGGAATTACATTCAAATGAAAAAGTGTTCTGTAAAGTGTTTTGGTCGTGAAAAGATATCTGTGTATTCAGTCAAGAATAACATCATAAGTGTCTCTAGTAATAATGTATTTTAAAAGAAACATTAGTATTCATGTTAATGAAAAAAAGTAGCTTGAGCTAAGAGGATGAAACCATTTGATATATGTTTCATAAATTAACTAAAAAGGTAACTGAAACTATCAACCAAAAACTATAATATGTATATATTTTAATAATAAAATTAAATATTCAAAAATATCATACGCGAAACATATATTCAAGAAATTATTACAATAATTTGATATTTGGGTGGGTGATTTGTATTTTTTCAAGAAGCTCAATATTCACTTAAACTGCAATATATTCACACAATATAAAAATATATTTTCCCCTATAACTCTAAAAATAAAAAATAGCGTTCCATTAAAGTTTTTGAAACTATTATAAGAATTATGATTTGAGAAAATAAAAGAAAATTTTTAATAAGAACAGAAAATTGTTTGTACAAGGAAATGGACAACAGAGGAAATTTCAGTTTGTAGCAATATTTTTCTATTTATAAAAATTAATTGTTCCTTTTGTAGATTAAAAAATAAAGCTTTCTATATACATATAGAAACCATAAGATAGTCATGAAAATTACATCGTCACGCTAAAAATAGATGGAAAAAGCCTCTTTACGACACATTTTGAGGTTATGAATAAAAAAACAACATTTTGCCTGAGATTGTCAATCACTCCTTCATCTTGATATTGTATCATGCCGTGTAAAGAGGAATGGAGAACTTTACTAAAAACACAGCAAGAGTTTGTACCAGAGATACACCCAATGAATCAAAGTTTTAAGGAGTCAATTAAAAGTTCTAATTAAAATAAACATTTATAATAGTCCAGTTTGAGAATTTCATATAGTGTAATTATTACTGTTAGAATTTAATAGGCTTCTTCCTGCGTTTGTATTATTGCAGGAAAATTTGGAATTGTTATTAACGTATTAGAACACGTTTTTAACAATTTTTTTACATATCTATAATAATTAATATATCTACATATACGAGGTTATAGTTAGAAAATATTTCACCCCCCCCCCCTTGGCTGCAAAGACACCCTCTAAACGGCCAAGGAAGGCTTTGCAGACGTTAATAATGAACTGAGCCTTCATGACCACTCATTCCTCATTGATACTAGCATCGGATGAAGTTAAAATTTTGATGTCGGGTATTACAGGCCTTTTTCTCTATTTTCCATCATACCTTGTAGTCAAGGGAATGAAATTAGAAGTGTTTGGGGACCACAAGTCTTTGTCCAAGCAAGGCATGTTTATAGTGTACCAATCCTGAATATTCTTTGTGGTGCACAAAATGCACTTCTAACTATTTTTTCTGATATTTAATCAAAAAATTAAATTAGAACACCTTTTTCTCTGGATTTTTTTAATTAGCTTCACTGCTCACATATTGATGACTCTATTTCTCTTTGTGGTGTTAAGTACGATGCTGTCTGTGATAGCCTATACTAGCAATGTACAGTACACTGTTCCAATTTGCACTTTTTTTTTGGAACTGTTGAGACGTCATAGGCTTAAAATATGCATTTGGGTAAAAATAGATGTGTGACAAATTTTGAACAATTTAAAAAAAGTTTTAGAGGTAGCACAACGAACTTAAAGTTTTGAAAATTGACGTTTTTTTCGAAAATTTTGTCTTGTTCTTTTATTATCTTTCAACCATTAGCAGTCGTGAAACTCATCCAAAAAAATTTCTGTATCATAAATCTATTAACATTGAATTTTCTTAATTTTTTTTCCTTAAAAGTCGCTAATATGATATTTTTTACAATGAGTAATCAAAAACTAATGGCTAACCCTTTAGCCGTAGCAGTAGATTACTAGTAAATTGACAAGTTAAAGTATTATAACGTATATTTGAAAATCAAACAAATTAATGATGTAACATAGAAGTTATTGATATTAAATATTACAAATAGATTGAAGAAATAATTAGCGACAAATGTAAAGTTTATATATACTAAATATAATTAGATATTTTTATACAAAAATAGATATACTAATTATTAATAGAAATAAAATCTGTCTTCATCCTATCATACTTTCAATATACTAAGAAGACTTATTACATTATTTATTTTTAAATAAATTTTAAATTATTGTAAATTGCCCATCTACATGTTCGAATCTATCTCGATCGAAACTCTTCAGATTTACTCTCCAAGAGGTAGGACCGAAGCCAGATATAGAAAATCAAGAAAAATATATTTATAACCAGATCATCCATTTCAAGAGAGCAGATTCGACTCCTTCCTTGCAAAGGAGATTCCAAGATTGCAACATTGAAAAGATCAATTCACAATGAGTAGTGAATTTCAATATTTCAATATAATTAGTATTTACTTTATTTAAATTTGTACGAAGAACAGTATTATATAAAGTGATATTAATTATATTATTTAATTACGAAGAATGACGTCTTTATCTTTGCATTGAAATACTCAACATTATTAGGATAATTTATTAAAATATTATAACGTTTGTTAATAAAAATAAGTTAAATATGTATGAGTAAATTTAAAAAAAAGAAAAATCCAATTTAAAAAAAATTATATTATTTATAAATTTTAAGAGAAGTTATAAGCAAAGAATCAGACAAATTTAAAATAACAAATGATACGTTATAGAAGTTATGAATAAAAGAAATAGATTCAATAAATTATTAATGACATTATACAAAATGAAATGAGACATTTTTATACAAAAATTAATATGTATTGGAAATGTAGACAAAACTATCGAGAAAAGACAGGCACATTATTTTTAAGAGTCTTTTATTATTCTTCGAATTGTTTTCCAATAACAAAAGAAGTACACAAGTAATAAAAAAAAGGTCCAGGTTATACAATTATCCATATAGATTATACGTTACAAACTCCACTTAATAAATGTAGTTGTGATTGAGATAAGTTATATCCGGATTATATACATCAAGGAAACTGAAGACCCTTATAAATGAAATATTTTTCTTAGAGTAAGGGAAGGAATAGAAGGACTTCAAAATTCAATGAATGAGCAGTGAATGGAGGATGAAAATCCTTTCTGTTCCTCAGCTGGGTTTTCAATCGATTATTCTTTCTTTTTATGGAGTTAATTGGTTCTTATATCTGTATACGATTATTCCATAGAAGACTTGGAACAATTTATGTATTTTTGAGCATTAAGGCAACGATTCCCGAAGTCAGAAGTCACTATCACATACCTTGAAAGGGGATGGGAATCTGAACAATGAAGGATCCCTCCATTAAAGAAGATGATATCCATCAAGTGAGGCACACAGAGACGAGATCCCTTGAACAGAACATGAAATAAGGATCAGAAGGCGTGTTGCCAGGATATCCAAATGAAAAAAATACGAACTCCGAGGGAAAATGTATCAATGGAGATTAAATTATATGCAGTCCAGGCGGAGAGGGAACTTTTTTATGGTATTTGACTAATAAAGTTAATTATATTCAATATTGCACCAAGGTAAGCAGCAATTATTAATAAATAATGAAAAAAGAAAAAGAAAAAGGAAATACAACAACCCTTTTCCTTTTCTAATCTTAAAAAAATTATTTATTTGACCAAACGTGTCCATGCTTATTCATCAGTCACTTATGATAACATTCTTCCTTTTCTTTGTTCCAGGAGGTTTTTCTCAATTTAGACTTATTCTCAAACACGTTGTCATGACTTCACATGGATCCCCTGCAAGTGGTCATCGCTTTTAGTAGGAAGTTTGCATTGTCATTTAAATATTTATCAATGTCTTCTCATTATACGGGTGTATGAAGGGCAAAAATTTTAAGATAAAATTATATATCCTATGATGCCATCCTTTTCAAGCATAGAAAATATATATGTTCGTGTATTAATAAAAGATGGGATCAACTTTTAGGCAATGAAAATAAAGACAAAGTATCTCAAATTTTGCAGCATTAAAAAAAAACAACTTCAATAATAAAGCTAAATGGCTGTTAAGGCCGGCATATCCAAAGTCAAAGTTATTTTATAGATCTTTGGTTTAGACATTAGAGAATGGGAAAAATATCAGTTTGCAAATGTTTAATAACATAAGTAAAATTTGAAGAGGTCTCATATAAATATAATTATACATAGAATTTTCTAAAGTTTATTACAAAACTATGACCTTTTGACATTGAATGCCTTCCATTTTTCCTTCTTTATTTTCTGACTCTTATCGTAAGGGTATAAATAGAACAAAAATGATATTATATATAAAAGTATATATATGTAGTCTTAAATCAACATTAAAAAAAGAGAAAAAATATGTCCGTACATATACTTACTATTTGTATAAGATGCTTATTTTTATTTGAAGAAGTTTGTACTCACGTAAGTACCCATTAAGACGGATCTTCTTGTGCCATTAAACCTCGGTTATTGAACTGGGATATTCTCAATCCCAAGGGTTAGTTGTGAGTCGAGTGGTGAATTTTTGAATTTTTTGCTCGAGGCCAAAAAGGACATTTTGTAATTCTTTGCTTAAATTTATGAAAGAGTGTTTTTATTTTTCATAACTGACATAATTCTAACATTTTTCTAATATCAACTTTCCAACAGTTCAATTTCCTACACTGGAAATTGAAGCATGTCTTATAAAATTCAAATGTAAGCCCCGAGGAACCAGGGGTTTTACAATTTCTTACCGTAACCTCTAATAATTTTTTTTTCCAAAATTAGTGTGCCCAACTCTTTTAAAAATCTCTTAACTCGATACTCTCGACTTGCTTCCTTAATGCACTTTCGTCAGTTTCCTTCCATATCTGTGATCACCGCAACGCAGTAATAATAAAAAAAAATCACCTACATTTTAGGGAGCATATTCAAGGCATATAATTATGTTTGAAAATAACTCACTCCCTTTGATACTTTAACGGTGTTGTCACTTATTTTTTCCGATAGAAAACGTATATTAGAAACTTTTATGGATTATGTTATTGACCTCTAAACTTTAAAAAAGGATTTCCCCTTCACGTTTAGCTTCACCAATTTTATTATAAAGGGAACCCTTGTATCTTTTTTTCTCGTAACATATTTGATTATTTCTTCTAGTTTTGATATCGAATTAACACACGCAACATCATAATCTTCTTTCGGATTTCTTTCTTCACTTTGGCTCTCTCTTTACATTCCAGCTTAAAAACCTCTCTTGTTTTCGATTCAATCTGTTTCAGAAAATCCCATGAAGAAAATAACTATAATCTATTTTAGCTCTCTCAATCAAAATTACATTTATATCTCCCAAATGCAAACTCAGAGTCTAAGAGAGAAATGTTAAGCTTCCAGTAAGATTTTGGAGGTTTAAAGGATTTTATACAGGTTGGTTATGATTTTAAATTTTACTAATAAATAAGCGATTCCATTGGATGTCAAAAAGATAATAAAACCTTCAACTTATTTTATTTCCACCTCTTATCTTAGATTTGAAGGTCATTCCTGGGATAGGTAGAAATTTGAGTCCTAAATCCTGCAAGCTCAATTTATTTATGACAATTTTCATATCTTAGACATTTTTTAAAATTCTTTATGTCCATTATATCCACAAGTATCCCGATAAGGTTTACGGGTGATATTGAGATCTTCTATAAGAATAATGTCATTCCAGGTAGTGGGGGTATTTATATAATAATTTTCGAGAACCAAGCGTTATAATCGACGTTCTCTTATAATGTTGTACTTTTTCACAGAAATTCTCTATGAGTCAGTACAAAGTTTCCAACCAGGTCAATAACTCTTTCTCGTAGGTTTAACGACTTTTTCATTAGTGATATAACTCCTCTTGACGGATTAGTTGTTCTTCTACTTGTCGTCGCGTAAAAAACTGCATGAGATTCAGGAACGAGAAGAGATATACTACCGATCAACAAGGGTCAAAATGTCTGGAATCGTAAATAATTCACCATTATTAAAGATCTTTGATGTCCCAACCAACCAAGAAATAGAGTTTACATTTTTTTTTGTGATTAGTGTTCCCATATAAATCCTATTAGTGTTTTTAAATATATTTAATCTTCAATTTGGGATGGTGGGTCACTGTTATGGAGTTTAACTTCTTCAAAGCCGCCATCCTTGATATACGTGACTTCTCGGGCAACCCTTCGAGGATAAGTTATGGAGCTAGTAATTAATAACTTATGCGGTCTACCCCTCTTTCCGCATATTTGATTTTTTCTTTATATTTTTAAATCTACACTCAAGGAAGGAGAATTTATTAGAGCCTCGTCTACTGTCTTACGTGAGTTACTTTTGCTGTTGGTCCCTAAAGGATCATGAGCCTCCACATTATCTTCACTTCCTAAAGATGACCCTTCTACACTGTCTTGGTGAATCACAGAACAAAACCAGGATTGTTTGGACACAACTTTATTCAAACTTTGACAAGTTATGACAAGAAACCTTGGTCTTTCCATACCTTGCCCATCCTCTGTTTCTTACACTTTGACTTTTCCAATCCTTTGCAATAATTTGCATCCTACCTTTTTATTTACCTCTTTGCAATTTTATGTGAAATAGTTCATATACTGGCATATCCAGTTTGTGAATAGCTATCTCTACCACTTAGTAGTCTATGAATTCAATGTTTTTTGGTGGTAAATGATCTTCAATTTAGGGATTGAGTCTGAAAAATTTACAGTATTCTTTCTTAAAAAGACCAAACCCTTCCACAAATTCTGAATTTTTGTCATTACTTTCCTTATCATTTGTTTCGTCTATTATGATTAGAAGTGACAATACAGTTTCGTCTAAAGGATAACCTCCTTATTTGATGACAAATATGTCTACTGAGCCTGCTTCTACAGAAGTTGTACTCTCGATTATGATGGTACCAATCTTGGTAGAAAAGAGGGGTTCACTCAGAGAGTGGTTATGGTGGAATGGAGAGGGATTATTTCTGGGAAGTAGACATTTTTCTTATGTTCCAATAGAAACATGGACTCCTGGATTAACCTATATTGATGTGTAGGTTTATATACCTCTGCGTAATTAATTTTAAAACTTTTGCCAAAAATAAACGCATGTCCAAACCACGTCAACAGGTTGCTTTTTAGCCTTTTTTATATAATATTAAATAAAGTACTCTGAAACGACAGATGCTCAGAAAGTCAGTAATAAAATGTTACAAGTCGGTAGGAAAATTTATACTTATTTATACTTATATGTAGTGGTAAAATAGGTTAATGAAATCCAAGAGGCGTTTTGCATGTAGATTCGAGAATGTAAACAGAGGGCATAGTATAAAGTACTCACTGATGTATTTCATATTCTTATTTTTGATCTAAGAAATAAAAATGTAATCATATATGTATAGTGCTCCACAACTGCTTATAGAAAAAAAAATTCCGCTATGTTTACGTACAAATTTTTCATTCTGGCTTAAAAAAATATATAATAAAAAACGAAATACACTTGTTTTGGACCCTTCCCTCCAGCCCATCATCTGCGGACATTCCTGTAGTTTTTATTTTAAAGAAGTAATAATTATGTATATTATAACATACTTTAGGTAAATCAAATATTTGGATTATAGAAAGAAAAAAACGAAAAATATATTTTTTAGTAAATGATAGAAAACCTTTTGTGATGACAAAACAATGTTCAATACTATTTCTAAAAATTATTAGCCTTTAGATATTATTATTATATAATATTTGTTGTAGTTTATTGCGATGTTATATAATATATATAAAAGGGGGAAGTTCATAAAGGGAAGTATCTGTAAGGAAGATAAATTCCTAGTAAGGGTTTGATAATAATACAAAAATATGGATTTTTGTGTAAAAGCCATTGCACAAGATTTGTAATTAGAGATTTTTAAATAATTATGATATACATTCATTTTCTTTAAAATTGAATTGAACAAGATGTACAGTAGGTACGGAGACTATATTAAACAAATTTTTTCCCCCTTCAAATGTTCTGTGCATCGGATGCAAAAACAGAATTTAAAAATAGTGAGAATAACTAATTTAATGAAGATTTTCTGAAACAAAACTATAATATTTTTTTACATACTAATTTGGGATGTTTATTTTTTTTTTACAGTGCATTTGTTGAAAAAATTGTGCTATTTCTTTCATTATTTAAAAACTATAATTAATTTCCTTTACCTCACAAAAAAAGATCTATAATTTGCGTTTATAGTTTTTTACAGAAGTTTCCACCGAAAGAAATCTGCATGTTTTTAGGATTAAAGTTAGAATGGCACCAAAGTGTATAAATTTTGGATTGATTTTATATAACTATGAATTCTTATGGACTTTCTAACACTATAGAATCTTTCCCATTCTCACCGTTCTTGCTCATATGAGTCTATCAAAATTCTATTATTTGGTTGTTTTTGTGTTATTTACATTGTTTTGTAATAAAAATAAAAGTTAAAGAAAAGCAGGATATTTAATGTGTGATCTAGTGGATCATCTTTCATTTTATGAGAACCAGGAGGGCTGTGGTTGGTCGGGGGATAAGACCGAATGGTGGGCTTGATTTCAGCCGAAGTCTTGTGAGAGTATATTAATAGGAGTCTTCTTGGTTAAAGTTCTGAGAGAGGTTAGTGTAAATGGATTGTAGGTATTTTTTGTCTATCATCACCAAAGGTGTTAAGGATTATGTGATAAATTCCATGTAAAAAGTGACGGTAACTTGTTGTATGGATCTTCGTTTTGCCTGTGTACACCCTCAGAAGAACCCATATTTCTATAGAATTTCGTGGAATGCATTCCTGTGATGCTCAGGGACAGGCCTACAAGAACGTATCTATGGTCCCTAAGCAGTCTTCACAAGATATCATCTTTGTCACCGGTATTTTCATTAGACAGCTTCATTTTCAGGCCAGTGTTCTGACTTCGGAGGTAGAACTTGACATGTTGGTTCTCGAATGTAGAAGGTAAGGACTTTATTGGAACCTTTTCCTTGCCCGCTCGATCTCTTACTCATGCAGTCGCTCAAAATACTTGATAGTCCTCTCTCTGATTGAACGACAAACCAGTCTATTTTCTCCCTTTCTCCCTAAGATGACCAACAGTCAAGGTTGGACGGCCTCGTGAGTCACATGAATCAATGAGAAATTCCAGCAGCTCATTCATTGTGATGTGATCAAAGTTTGCATTTCCCATTCTATTGTAAGTATGAAATATTAAAGCTATATCATGCTCAAGATCTTCTAAACTAGTTGAAAATACAATTATAAGGTATCTGGGGCTTTCAAAACTTGTTTTGAATGCTTTTTTGGTTATTTCTGGCCTGCAGTAGAAATTTCATAGGCAACTATTTGTAAAAAAAAACACATATCTATATAGGCTAATAGGCTATATTTAATATGTATTATCATTTAAGTCGTGTATTGGATATTATTAAAGTTGTATAAAATATGTTCCAGAAAGGGTTTTTGTAGTTGGCAATCTGACCAGTAATTATAGTTGTTCCCTTTTTTTTTTATTCTTGAGGAGATAACATATAATTCATAGTTATATATAGGTAACTTGTAACTAACTACTTGTTCATTATTTTAATAATTTTTTGATAATGTTAAGTGGTAATGTATAGAAATTTCATAATTAATAATTCACTAGAGTAAGTTTGCAAGTTTGTTAGGAAAATAAACTTTTAAAAAAAATGCAATTTGGATCCTTTTAAAAAGAATTTATCGATTTTTAATGTATACTAGAGTAGGTTTCCTCGTCGTTACCCGGGAAATTAAGAAATTATAACTAATTAAGAACTCTTCTACTTAATATAAAACAAAAATAAAGACTGTCAAATTTTAAAAATTATTCTCATGTTGGTTTTATGAGTATGATTACACTAATATATAGGTATACTTTTTTCACTCGTTGATAAGTTGTTACTTTATTCTAAGTCAGATGCCGAACTTGTAGTTTTTGAGCTACTTCCCTGAGCATCAATGAAGCTTCTTATTATCCAAAAATAAATCCCAGCCCTCAGGTTGTACAGGTTAAGTACTGGGCCTCAAGGCAGTTTAAGCTATACAACCACCCCATTCCTAAGCACCAAGAACCCCTTCCAATATGTTAGAATACACCCACAGGTGTGCAGGTGAACTGATGGGCCCAATCAATCAAGTTAAATTTCTCCGCTTCCTTGAGCATCAAGAAACCCACTTAATACCCCCAAAATGCACCCAGGTTCTCAAGTTATATAGCTAAAGTACTGGGCCTCAAGGCAGTTTAAACTGCACTATCACTGCATTCTAAGCACCAAGAACACATTCCAATTTAATAGAATACACCCCCCTCCCACGGCTTGTAGGCTGATGGTCCCCGAGGCAGGTTAAATTCTTCCAACGTCATTTCCCTGAGCATCAAATACACCGTATAACATCCGAAATACACCTCACCCCTCAGGTTGTACCCATATGGGCCTAAGACCCAAAAATTGTCACCAAATCTGTTTCTGGTGCATGTAGAACCCGTGTTGACTCCCGTAATATTCTATTCCATATTGTGAATCATTTCAATTTTGTTAAGTTCATGGACCTTTACTTTAGATTAGTAATTCCCTGACACTTCTTCGTCATAAAGACAATGAAGTCTTAAAGTAAGGTAGTATTATCCAATAGGAATAAAGCACTTGAGGGGAAGGATATATTTCTTGCATTGGATATTATGTCAAAGTTATGATGATAATAAAGTAGACCATTGAATAAATAAATAATTGAGATTTGCTACAAAGATAGTTTAATGATGTCGTAAATCATACAAGTATTATTATTATTACCTACTAAGTACATAATAATTATTTAAATTCATTACATGTTTAGGTATTTTTAGTTAAAGTTGCCTATTGGAATATTGTCTACAATGGTTGCAAATAATGATGATTGAAGGGTCATTATAAACGTTGACAATTATAATAAATAACTAATATTTATAATTAAAGTAATGATTTCTAAATATTCAATAATATTACTACATTTAGAATATGTGGGATCAATCTACTACCGTCATAATAAGTACCGAAGGTCTTCGAGTTCAATGTCCAGGGGTGTCCCCAAAATTGTATTGGAAGGGTGGGGAACTTGGTTTTTGATATAATGATAGAAAAGTGACAATAATAATATCATTTTCATGATTATACAAAAATATTAGTAATAATTATTCATAGATATATGTAGGTGAATATTTTTCAGTCGAGATGGTGTCTTCGTGGGTATATAATATATGAGGAAAAAATAACAAAAACGTACAAGGAGGGAGGGGGGAGGTAGATTGAGAAATGGGCATAGCATTATGATTCATAATCTAGGACTCTAACTGATGATATTATTGTTAACTGTTTTCCAAAATAACAGAAAATAAATTTTATGAAGAAAAATCAAGAAATAAAATTTTTTTAAAACAATTTGACAAAATTTAATTAAAAATCCATATTCCATTCAAAAATTCATACCTTTAGTTGTTACACAATTATTTGTAATATTTTTGGGGTCCATTTACAAATTTGTGTAGTTAAATAATATTAGTTTTATACAGAGTAAGGACCACAAAAACATACAGAGTTATATAAATAAGATCCAACTCCCATAGTTTTTTAATTACGAGGTTTCAATATATACCCAAACGACAGTTAAAAATATAATTTTAATAAAAATGTTGCCTGGAATAAGGAATTTTTATGAATAATTATTTTTTGAAAAAATTTGAAATTAAATTTAAAAAAAAATTGAATATTAATTTTTTCCCACAAAAATTTCGAAAATCCATAAGCCATTAAAAAACTCCTAGCTATTCTGAAAAATGGATTTTCGTAGAAAATAATTTCAAAAATCCACAAGTGTTCAAAAAAAAAAATTCAAAAATTATATTTTAAATATTAAATTCTTTGGAAACAAAATATCAAAAATAAACCTTATAATTTTTTATATGTAGTGATTTCCTTTTCAGAATTTGCCTTGTTAATTAAATTAAAAGGTTCATTTCATGGAGGTTGCGTAGTTTAATATACATAGTAATGTCTTGGGAAGGAACATAAAAGGTATTTAAGACAATTTTTGATCGAATTTATCATGAAAATTGGCATAAAAACTATAACTGGATGGAGGTTCTGATTTGAAATTTCCTTTTTGAATTTCCGTATCATAGGTTATTTGACAAAATTTAATTAAAATTGGATGATAAAAACATTCAAGAGTAAATTTGTTTAATAAAGTTACATGAAAAATACATTTATTTATTTAACATATTGTGAGCTAAACTGATGAGTTCTGCTTGCAGGTATATTACATTTGTTTCTGTTTAATATAGTAATTATATCAACAAACAAACAAATATCAGTCTCTAATGAAGGTTATAAATTAAAGTAATTTTGCGTTTCGAAAAACTTTGATCATGCGGTATCTCTCTCTCTCTGATTAGTAAGCTTTATTATTCATATAAAAAAGAAAGTATTTTTTACTTTTACTATTTGATTGAGAGTACCCAGATAAAAGATTGGATTAAATACTATTATTGGTACATAGACTTATGAAACGTCTTATATTCTTTTTCAGAATGAATGTTGGCTTAATTATTTTTCTCCTTTTTGTAATTAAAAATTGTCGTAAATTGTAAGCATTAAAAAAAAAGAAAACGAAAATCAACAGTGTAACCAAGACAAATGACTTCTATGTTGTTTGAATGGATTCGTTTTAAGCAGCTGTGACAAAGGATATAAACATAATTTCCCATCTGTATCAAGTAAATACATATGTGAGAATTACTCCATAGTCAGTTCTACTTGGAGTCCAACAGGGACTTATAAGCATAGACAAAAATAATACTATCCAGCTTTATTTTTTTTAAAAATAAGACAAAAATTGACAAGTTTACGCTAACAATATAAAAATTCTATGGAAGGAGAGTAGCCAAACTGTCATGGCGTTTCATTAAATTACTCGCGAACAGGTAGGAGACGAAGGAAATTAATACTAACTCTACTCCGTATATAGCAATGCCTCTAAATATAACATATTTAAAAGGACATATGAAAAAAGACAATGAGTGTGTCTGAATAAACAAAGAGTATATTGTTACATTGAAAGATGAAATATTACATCTAAGCTATGATTGCACTAATACTTTCTCTTAAATAATAAGGAATGTAAAGAAAGTTATGTCTGAAAGACTATTTCATATTATAAAGTACTGATAAAGTTTTTTATCAACAGAGGTATTTATATATATACTTGTTGAACTGATCACTATTCCTCATTACCTTTATGTTTTTAAATTATATTTATTTAAAAATGAGTAATTCATAATTTCGTTTGATTTTATTCATAATTTTTAGTAATGTATAGGTTACTTCATTTATGACTCAATCACCCGTATTTGGACTCTCTTTACATTCAGTTTTTACACAACTTTTTGTAATAGTATTGGGCTCCACTATAAAAATTTGTGTTGTTAAAAAAATATTAGTTTTATAAAGAGTGGGATCCAAAACGTGCAGAAGAATTTAAATTTGATTCAATCCCCATTATTTTTAAGTCATAATATACCCAAACGACAACTAAAAAAATTATTATTATGAAAATATCGGAGAAACAATAAAAAACGCTTGATCTAAATTTGGATTCACTCTGAGCTGTCATTATGTCAGTTTGGTATCTAATGGACACGACCTTCATCGTCAAAAGCTGTCAATTTGTTTTCTGACGTGTCGAGGGTGTTATTGCTTCTGAAGAAGGACATATTAAATACAAAATATATCTTAATATAGTTTTTAAAAAACCCCACAAAGTAGTTTTGATTTGTCTTTACTTGATTTCATAAAACTCATTTTTTTGTATTTTAGCCATGTTAATTCAAGTTATGGGTCCCCTCTAGGTAGACGTACTAGCGATTGGAAAATATAAAAAATATGAAAGTAGTTTACTTATGCTGTGTAAGATTATATAATCTACAATTTTTATGGTATTTTGGAACCGTCTACAGGGTGTCCACTATAAATTGGAACTACTTTAAACTTCATCCAGATCCTTAATGTGGATATTCGGGGTTAAATCATACTAATATAAAAGGTTGCGTGAACAATACACTATATCTTCCACTACAATTGTTTTGACAACAAACAATAGTCATCATGGAACAAGAAGGAGAGACGCCATCCTCGAATTGGCTCGCACGGGACACAAGCCCTCTGCTATCTACAAGCTTCTTAACTACCCCAAGACCACAGTGTACCGGGTCTTCAATGCCTGGGAGGTTGAGGGGAAGGTCTGTCGCAAGGCCCAAAATATGAGAAGTGACCGAATCCGCACTCCCCGCTTCTCAAGGCTTCGACGGGGACCTCCTTGTCTAGGTTGGCCAAGAACCGTGGAGTGAGCAAGCAGCTGGTCTCCAAGGCTGTGAATGAGGACCTCGGGTACAGGTCATACCGAATGGGCACAGAACACATCCTCATGGCATCCATGAAGCCCACCAGGCTCACCAACGGTAAGAGTCTCCTCAATGACCTGAAGAGCCATGGAGGAAGAATCATCTTCTTCTCCGACGAGAAGAACTGGACTGTCGACAGAAGCTACAACGTCCAGAATGACAGGTGGATGCCAAGGAGAGAGAAGAGGTCCCTGCGGTCTTCACCACAAAGTTCCTGGCCTCCGTGATGACCCTGGGTGTCATCTGCAGCACCGGTGAGGTGATGCCTTCAATCCCAAGGAAAGGGTTAACGCGATAAGGTACTGCAAAGTCATGGAGGAGTTCGTCATCCCCTGGATGAAGGATACGGCCACTGGGAGGGAGTTCATATTCTAACATGACTCAGCACTCGCACACATCACCATGAGGACCACTAACCTCTTCAACTCCCACGACATCACTTTCTGGGATCGCAACACTTAGCCCTCCAACTCACCCGACTTCAATTCGTGTGATTACTACTGGTAAGGGAAGTTGTAGAGCGAGGTGTGCAAGGTCAGCCACAAGAGCATTGTGGCCCTGAAGGGGTCCATTACGAGAGAGTGGAATGCTGTTGATTCCGCAGAAGTCATAAGGGCATGCAAATCCTTTAGGAGCAGGATGGGGAAGATGGTGTCTGCTGAGGGAGGACATGTTGAATAAATTTATTGTTTAATATCATGTTATTTCATATTTACAAATACACTACAAATTCCATTTTTATCAAGCAGGTTGAATTTTAAGATAGTTCCAATTTATCGTGGACACCCTGTATATAGCTCTGTTTCACAGAGACTACCTATTCTAGAAGCAAAAAAAAAAATCTTCTCCGGTATCTGGACTTTGAAATTTTTAATTGTACATAGTAATTAACTACCTCTCAGCTTATTCGGTTAAATAATCTAAAAAGTATCCTCTTGGCAGCTTCTGTTCGCAATGTCTCTCTCGCGATGAAAACTCCTAAGTAGTGGTATGATACATTGAATTTTGCAGGAGAGGAAATCAGGTACTTTCCATCGTCTTCAAGTGAGCAAATAAATATTTTAAAAAGGGTAATACAAAATTATCTCCCCCTTCCCCCATTTATCATATAAATATATATTTAAATTTATTTTATCGTCATTGTAAACAATGTAATATAATTTAAATTGTCATTGAAGCAGTTTTCTACCCATATAAACACATTTATTTCTAATAAATGGAAGATTGAATAATTAGGTTAAAATGAATTAAACAATAACATTAGATCGGGGAGGAGGGTATAAATTTATTAAAATAAGCCAACTAAATTTTATTCCAACCTTTCGGATACAAAAAAAATAATAATTTTCGGCTGGGCTACAATTTTCTTTTCTTTAAAATGAAAAATAATTTATCACTTCAGAAAAGGAACTTTTGAAACTTAACAACATAACTTTAAAATTGAAACCTCTAAAATTCAGCAACATAACTTTAAAATTGAAACGTCTGAATCCCTTTAAATATAGAGTTCCTCATTAAAAAAGTCCTTTTAAAATGGCTATAGAGGTCAAAAAATGCCCTTTGAAGAAAGAAACTTAACAAACATAACTTTTCCATTAAGATACAACAAAAGATCGAATTAACATGTCACCATAAAAAAATGAACACGCTAAAATAAAAAATTAAAGGAAGTTGACCTTTTTGTGAACTTTAACCTTTTATATAAGCTTAAAAATTTACTTTGTTAACTTAAAATGTTATATAATTATTGTTTTAATCATAAAAAGGTTTTAATGATGACGAATTTCGCAAGTTTCTTCTTACTCCTTTGTTTAGTGGGGTGGAGGTGTATCCGGTAATTAATTTCTTTTTCTAGAGTGCTTTAAAGATCTTCTTGCCTTTGAAATCTAGCTTAAAACTGAATTTGACTTTAACATCCCCCCTATCTAATGTCTAATCTTCTAGTAGAACATTAGACCTATTCAAAAATACATTTTCTTTATTTTGATTTGTTTTTGCATTTTTCTCATGGTTTACTATGTAAAAAGCTCACAAATCATTTTTTTAGGGATCTAATTAAATCCGACACTCACAACTTCATTTAGATAAAATACGAAAAATTATGAATAAGTTTCATTTTATCTTCAGTGTTGTATTGAGTAAATATTCTCCATAAAATAATTTACCTCAATGACTTTTAAAATTTTTTGAAATGCAATTTATAATGATTTTGGATAGTTTTGAGGCAAAAAGTGTAAATGAAACCTGCAAATAAATCTCAAAAAAAAAAAAAAAAAAAAAGAGAGAGAATGAACTAAGATATGATTATTATTTAGTAATAATTTATTCACATTGTATTATTTAATCAGATAGCACTAAAATGAATATAAAACGGGCTCTATTTTGTAATTTAATGACGGGATCATAAAATAATTTTATTTTATTAAGAAATAAAATTAAGTAAATTGAAATTTTAACATCTTACGCATTTCAAAAAATAATTATATTTGTGTTAAGAGAGTTTGACCATTCAACATTAATAATTTCAATACATAGAATAAGTATGATATAGTCTTAATTTAACACAATTTTTAAATTAAAACAAAAATATTTTATATACAATATTACAAATTATGTATCCAAGACCATTGCTATAGATGAGGGAGAGAAAATCAATTTCCTAACTAGCTATCAAGGTTTCAAAAATTTACATGCTCTAATAACCTAGTATTCTGCACTTTTAGAAATTTTTATTTCTGACAATTTCATTGAATAAAATAAGGAATAGTGTGATCAGGTCAATTTTATCTTCAGTGTTTTAGTGAATATTCTGCATGAAATATGTAAATATTTCATAATCAAATTGGTTTAAATTAAAAATATATAATACATATTTTGTTTCAAGGAAATAATATTTATTAATGATTAAACTTTTTATTAGAAAAATGAATGAATTAAGTTTCAAGGTATTGTAATAATTTATAATATTATTTACACTACAGGCAAACTAAATGCACGCCAAAAAAAATAAATTGTTCCATATTTATTCGAATTTCAAAGTATCAAAATTATTTGACAAAAAAGTTGTAATATTTTAAAATTATTTATATTTTTTTATGATAATTTTCGACTACCAATTAGAAAAAAAGAAACATTACTCTTTATATTATTTTAGATATTTTTTAGACTTCTCCAAATAAAAACATAAAAATCACAAAAAAAAAAAAAAAAAGTATAAATCTACCTAATGATTGTGAAGTTGCTCACCCCTCAAATAATTTTCAAATTGTCAAAGTTACCCTGTCATTTTTTTAACTGGCAGGTCAAATCAACACTAATTAAAATTTTAAAAATAAAATTGTCTGTAAGATTTATCCAATCAATGTTACACCAAGGGTGTCACCTTTTATATTTAAGTTTTATTGCTTAGTTGAGCTTTATCTGACTTACTTGGTACATATAAAAATAATGTTCCTTCATAAATGATTTTTTTTTCGTGAATAAGTATGTACTTCTTAATTAAGGCAGGTTTATGCTTATACCACTTACATATAAAATTATTTTCCTATACATTTATTATCACAACAATATTCATTTACAAAAAAAAACTCTGGAGAGATGTATTTCTAAATATAAAAGCAATTTTTAATTAAAAATATATTATTGATTTAGAGTTATACATTTATAAAATACCTCCATATTGTAAAGTGTGATTCATCTTAACGTTCACTACCCGAGAGAATAAAGAAAAACGTTACTGTTTATTTCCCAGCTCTCAGGGATCTTGTGATGATGTAGGGACTTTCATTGGAAACCTGTTTAAAATTTCCCCTCACAAAATAGTTGAAAGGTTTTAATTCCGGCAAGTTAAGAGACCAATAACTTTGCAGGATGTAGATCAAACTCTCATAATCAAGAAAATCGAATGTTATTTTGCGACAGGGACACGTTGTCCCATTTTACTGTCGGATTTAATATCCTTTTTTCTCAATGCTGTAGATCCAGGGCATACTTTGGTGCGCAGAACACTGATGTATATCTTCTCTTTGTCCTTCAGGCCCTACTTGAAGTTGAAGGGCAGTATAAAGTGACTTCACTGATAACAAGCCCAAGAACAATAACTTGCTGTTAGAAATTTGTTTTTATTATCCTAGGGCATTATAAGGACCTATTGCCCACCATATAATGTTCCTCAAGTTATATTTCTGGATTTGACATAAATTTTTCTTATCTGAGAAGAATCAGGTAAGATCTTTTACGGAAGGTTTGACGAAATTAGAAGCTGTCCCTTGCAACATGCATAGCTGTAGTACCGTAAGTCGTCATACATGACACGATGGAGAGTTGAACAAGACGCCTATGTTGATGCTGTCAGTGATTGCATTGATCAATTTACCTGGATTCTTCACAATTTTTTTGTTTATTTTCCTCAGCAAAGTTGTACTTTTGGACAATTTGGGGTGTTTCCGGGAAACAAGTCTTCCGGAAAATCATCGTCAGGTGGTCCTAGCCATCTTGTTTGACACGTTTCTGATTTTTTGGACTCATCAGGTAGTGAACCCAACCACTTACGCCAAAAAAGCTTTGTCTATTTAACTATCTAAATTGCGCGAAATGCATAAAAGTCCAAACGATGTTGTTCCTGATTAAAAGAAGACAGGGGTATGTTGTCGTAAGGAAGCATAATGAACAAATTACATGGCAGAGTGACATTCGTACTGGACTTACTCGCATTTAGGGTGTATTTATATAAAAACGGGTTGGTAGGGGGATTGGATGAGGGCAGAGAAAATTGCAATCGTTAAAAAGAACTATCCTGTGTATGAATCAGAGCTGTGGAGTCGATACATAAAATGTCCGATATCAGTATTTTGAATGTCACCGACTCCGACTCCAATATAAAATTTGCTTATTATATATTTTATAGCTTGTCTAATACTATTAAGTGATTTGAATATAGATTAAAGATTGAATTTAAAGTTATAGGTAGTTCTTAGTTATATGTAGTAAACAATTATGACAAATTTTTTTTTTTCTTCGGAATATAAGGTATTTAACATGATAACCAACAAATTAAATCATTCAAAGTTATATGACTTTGTTATATCTATTTCTAGGAGAAGCGATCAAATAAAAAACTCTATGTGAATATTGATTTTCTTTAAAAATATGTCCATGATTTACATAAAAAAGAAAACATGAAAAAAAAATTCACTTAGTTACTTGAAGAAAACTAAATTAATTCTAATTATCTAAAAATAACGTGTCCTAAAAAAGAAATAAAAAATGCTTGCGTCAAGTCTTCATTCATAGAAGCTTTGATCTGACAATACTTAGAGCTGAAAATAGTCCTTCCACACTTACTTTCGTAGGTGTTAGTGCTGTAACAATTCTAGCATCAGCTCGAACAATCGCTGGATATTTGCTGATTGCCTCTTTTACATTTTGTTTTGATCTTATGTAAATCTTTTCTACATCTTCTAAAGTCTTAAAAAATTCCTTGAAGTATGTTAATGCTCCCGTAGAGGACTGGATGGTTGTAACCGGTGATACAGAAGAATCTAGGCATACTGAACGACGTTTGGGCTGTTCCTCACTGTCAAAACACCGAGGATGCTAATTGAATTGAATGAAGCTAGGGATTGTAAGCTTGCTAAATCATCCTTATCACTTACATCATTCTCCTTCAATCCTTTAATTCGGATTGCAACTTCACATGGAGAAGGCTTAGCTTTGATAGTTTGCTCATCATCCAAAAGTATTCGATGCATTGGGTCAACATAAGGAGCATCAAGTAGTATCTTGTTGTCCAAAAGAAGAGTCTCTCGTCATTTAAAAGAATGTGAAATACCCTTAGCTATTATCTTGACTTCTTTAAATAACTTATGCACCCAACTTTTCAACCCTTTCAAAAAAGTTCCAGGAGTTTAATCTTCTACTTGAAGCTTTATATTTAGAAGATGAGGATGTTGGAGCAAACTTTCAAATTCAGATGTTTGCTGCCACTGAATCTCTTTTAAATAACTGGTGGATTTACAAAATGAACAAGAACAGGTTTGAGCTCTAATAATCTTTAAATCATTAGGTATGTGCTACCCCAACGAGTAGGGCAACCTAACATTGCTCCTTTTCCTGCTCAACGCTTCAGAATTTAATCAACCTTTGCATTTCTAGCCGATTTTACTACTTTTCGCAACTTACTAATGAATATAGCAGCGTGAACTTCTTGAATGCTATCACAAATAGGCAGCTGTTGGGAATGAACACCACAGCCCACATGTTGAATTTGAAACGATCTTGATGTAGCTTCAACGACGTCACCATGTGACTCACATTCAATATCTCCCTGACTTTCAGTTTTTGGATCTTCTTCTTCAACCTCGCCATAAAAACACTCGACCAGAGATAATTGGTCACCTACTTGTCTCTCACATTGTATATTAGGATTTTACTCATTTCCCTATTATTTTTTTCCAAGGTTCTTCTTTTTTGTTGTTTTGCTCTATCACTGGCCATACCTCTTCTGTTCTCTCTATTTAACTATACTCCAAATTTCTTAGCCATTTCATCAGTCAACCCAATGAAACTATGTTGTGAAAAAGTTGTAATGGGACTCTTTTTTTATTACTAACTCGATTAAATTATTCCTGAATTTTTTAGCAGTCATAGTAATGTTAATTTTGTCATTGAAGAAGAATCTTAAAAAAGAATTAGTAGGTTTGTCTTGTTTCAAATTTACAAGGCTTGGTCAAGGTTTTGCTTTTATTTTTCCGTTTTCTTTTTCAATAAAAACATTATAAACTGATAGATTATGTCTTTAAGGGGGTCTCTTTAGATTTGATACTCTAGTTGGAGCGTGTTTATTTGTTCCTGAAAACTAGAAATTTTTTAGTATCAAATTCTTTCGTCATCATTGCCGATTATACATACATTGGCACACAAAATATTTTCCATCAACTGTAATTGAGAAACGTCGATTTTTTGTTAAGTCTTGGGGTCATTTTCACTTATTATCCAGTGTCAGTATTCAAACAAGTTTCAACATCAACTATCTCCAAGAATTATTATTTTTAAATTTCTTAACGACACTTATGATAATCTAGACAACATCCAACTTTATAAAAATACAAGGTATGACCATCATGTAACCGGTTTGATAGAATTTTCAATTGCATATAACGTACAAATATCTGGACAAGAAATACATATTTAACGTAACAGCAGTACTCTAAAAGTAATAGTTATACTCTTCGACATGACTATTCAAAAACGGTTTGGAATTCAAACATTTTTGGAAAAAGTCTTATGGAATAACTTTGTATGTCTATTAACCTTGGATGACATCTTTTTTTATTCTTCTTTGTGTATGAAGTACTTTAAAAATTGATATTGGTTGCTTATATTGAATTGTATTATAAATAACTTTTATTATCGTAATTTTTGTACCCAGAATCGTTACAAACTTTACGACTTCAACTCCAACTCTACCAAAAAAGAATCCAATTCCGCAGCCCTGGTATGGGTGCAGTTATGTTTATACATATCATGGTCCAACTAATAACTTTACTCATCAATGACAATCAGTTTGATAACTTTTTAGAGGAGGATATCATAAACTTCTGTAAAGAGGAAAATCATCTATATGAACCCTCTGGTAGTGAACATCCTTTGTATTACGTAGTTATTGAATTGATGAAAAAAATAAACCCCATAAATAAAACGTAATTAATTACATAATAAACAGTTGAAGGATTATAATGATTAAATCATTATGTTTAATCTTTTATAGCGTGACTGATTTTATTTAATATCTCCGGATTACATGATGATTTAACAAATGTTTTTTTCTTATCTTATGTTTAGTCATTCATCACCATTCCCATTTTGTAATTGTCCCAAAATGCTCTCCAATAAATAAAATCTTTGAATTCCATATCTTGTTAGATTTGAGATTATGGTAAGGTATATGAAAACTTTTTATATTTTTATTTATATATTTTTCTTTGAAAAAATATTTTTTAGCAGTCCTGTTATTCATGGAATTTGTTATTAAACAATTTAATTATTTTGTACAACATTTGCACTATTTTTTTTTATATTTTTGTAATATAAGTTTTGAGAAAATATCAAGATTTACAACATTTGAGTTTAGTTGATTATGTGATAAATTATTATCCCAATCCCTCAATGTGCGTAGGTTTGATTCACGGCTGCTTCTCGAGAATTTGTAATTGTTATGCTATAATGTTTACTAATACTTAATCGATGCAACTCTATCCGACCTATTAAAGGAATATTTAAAAAAATCATCAGTTTGACAGAAATGCAACTCAAAAATTGATTAAAATAAATATATTATTTGATTGATAGAGTAGAACAAATTAATAATAATAAAAAAGAAGTAATATATATTTGGGATAATCGCTCATAAAATAATTTTATGCTCGTCACTTAGTTGTCGTGTTCTAAAATAAAAGAACTTTTTATAATCAATTTAATTCAACAAGGAAAAATAAAAAAATTAATGGTCAATTTGGTTCATTTTCAATCTATTCACATTTTAATTAGAAAGTATTGTTCATTTTTACATAAAAGGTTTATGTCAATTTTTTTAGTCACTACAATAAATATTAAAAATTCCGAGCTCCATTCTTTTTTCTCTGACACAGATACTCCATGAGGATCACATACAACCTCTCGTAACGTCCTTGGGTTTAACTCTTCTTTAATGCTTTACTTGATCTAAAAACACTCTTAAGAGACAAATTTATTAGTATAACAAATATTTGAGTTATAAATGTTATTTATTTATTATTGTTTATTGAGCTTTTCTCTTCTTCTTTCTTAACGTTTTTATATGATATGTGTGTTGTGTAGATATAGATGCATACATACATAAATTACTACCTATATAAACTCTGTCATCATTGTACTTGAAAGAGTAGTACCTGATTAATATTCCTTATGTGAATATAAAATATATTACCTTTATCCTATTCCTCCACTCTCTGTCTCCTCATTCTGTAGCCTCTACATTCAGTTTGTGTCTAGTAATCTTGTCAAGATAGTTCAATAAAGTACCGTTTTATCAATTTGATCCCAGTTTATTAATATTAGCAAGACAATCTTTTGAAATAAAAAGAGCAATTGTTATAGAATACAAACTTGACAAGAGTAGGATTACTGCATACATCTTATCTTTAAAATTTAACCTAATAAGTAATGTAATGTAATGACTGGGGAGGCACTTAATTGAATAAGTATAAAAGTCATGATAAAAGTACATTCATTCATTCCTCTAAATACGAGTACTCCGTGTATTAAGCAATTACTGGCAACAAAAACTATATAACATTTTTTTTAACATTGTAATTCTTTTTTCTAATTGCGTCATATGAAATATCGGAGCAAATATCGAAAATTCAAAGTATGTTTTCTGATACAGATACGATGAAAATATTGGATATTTACCCGGTTTATTAACCCACGTCTAATGAGTATACATATTTTTTTTCACAAACATGGTTTCTATAACTGTGGCTCTAGTGCTCAGAACGAGGAAACTGAGCCACCTCTACTAGGATGACATTATAGGCCCCCGTGGTTGAGAATAGACAGAATGAGCGAGCTCCTTGAGGAATAAAGTCTATAATGCAATCTAACGGTCCTTCTATAACCATGGATAAAATAAAAATTAGAGTCGCTGAGTATAAAATGGTCGACGACATTAAAAAGAAAAGTTTACATCGAAATAGCCAGATGAATTGGTAATGTATGGTTCGGAGGTCATAGTGGGAAACCAACGGGGCGGTCTCCCTCATGGCAGTTGTGCACAAAAAGAAAGACAAAGGTCGTTTCGTTCTCGATTTTAGAGAAGTGCACGACTTTGTCGAGTTTAGTGGGGTCGATGCGGATGTAAGTGACTATAAGATCAGGCACTGGCAAAAATGGTCCCCTAACTCTGCGATGCTGGATCTAAAGGATGCATACATTCAAATAGCAGAAAAAGGAAAGGAATGAATTAACGTAGAAAAAGCTCTGATGGAGAAGACATCACCATTGATAGCGATGAAATAATGAAGCGTAAATTGTTTTCAATATGTGGTCGACTAGTACGACACTATCCTGTTGCCGTATGGTTGAAGACCAGAACTAGTTTTATAAAGAGGTTTTTCAGGTGGAAGCATGGGGAGACTTGCCAGGAGCCTTGTCTATGGGGATGCTCAGATAAGTTCTCATACGAATTAAAAAAGACATTCCAGTGAAAGATAGATGGAATGTGTCACAGAACAGAGAGTTCCAACTATGGATTGATGCGAGTTCGATAGCGTACGGAGTAGTTGTAACGAAGGAAGGAAGACTCATAGAGGAAGGGGTGTGACTACGAAAGAAAGAGGACGGCAACCACATTAATCTGGTGGAGTTGACAGCAGTTATCAAAGGCATCAACATAGCACTGATATGGGATCCTTAAGAATTTTTAAGGACTCCGCCAATGTATTTTAATCCTTGTACCTTCAAAAAAAGGTACAAGGAAATCAAAGGGTCTTGTCTTTCCGAGATACTAGTCACGAGAAGACTAACTTGGAAACGTACGAATTGGAATGGGAGATGGAGTATGTCCCTACAAACAAGAATAGAGCTTACAAACCACCAAGGGTATCGAAGGACTGAATTAAAAAAGATCGTATCCCAACAGGAGATCGTGGAGCATGTACTAAAACCAAATAGGATATTCACAAGAGTCAAAATCGTGGGACCAATATAGCTCTCTACTTCTTGAGGAAAAGCCAATTTGGACATATCAAAATAACAAGCCGAGGACGTCGTGAAACATGTCAATAATGCTAGAAAATAGAAACTCAACTTATTTTCACGGCTGGTGGTAACTTAAACGTTCAAAGGCACTGAAGTCGGGTTAGAATGAATATCACTCACTTGAAAGATAAAAATACTTCTCAGTGATTGTTTGCAGACCTAGTAGGTTCGCAGTTTGGAGGGAGGCAGAAGTTTACAAAGGAGTTCAATAAATAGAGACCCCCCCCCCCGATGAAGAGAGGCAGAAGTTTACCCCCCCCCCATGAAATGCTTTTTTGGTATAAAATGATCCATCTGGCAGAAGTAGAGTCCCACCTACCGATAAAAATTGTTCAAAAATAATTGGCGCAACCCTCATCTGGATTGAAGTATAGGAGGGTATGAAAAGTAATCCCCCTAGGCTACTACTCCCTGGGTGAGGATGTGTGGGTTAAGCCCCCTGGAGCTCGCTGCTCAACCCAGTGGAGGAAAGGAAAGAGGATGAGAATTAATTCGGACTATAGCGTCGATATAGATGATACACCTGGTCATATCTACTGAAAGGCTCATACTATTCTTACGATTTTTCCTAGTTGAAGACCCTACAAATCAGTGCTCAACCTCGCTAACTAGAGGACAACAAGCTATAAATTCATTTATCATCGTGCTATTATATTATGTTTTCTTTTTGATTAGTGATTATCCTGTTGTTTATGATAGATTTGTGATTTTGAAATCACACGGGTATATTGGCTGAGGGCTGGTACCGATCCACCTCTACTGGGATGACGTCACATGGCCTCGTGGTTGCGAAAAAACAGTGTGGGAAGAATAAAGACTATAATACAATAACAAAAATAGTTTATAAAGTTTAAACCGCATATATGCCTAAACAATATGCATGGAATGTCCACTCTTTTTTTTACCACTTTTTTTTTCGTTGAACTAAGGAATATTTTCTAAAAAAGAATAGCCATGATAAATATATATTAAAGAATGGAACAATCACGTAATTAATATTTTATTTGATCTTTCATATCATAACGATTATAATACTATAATCATAGCAAAGATAGCATAATATTACGTATTTCATCTAGAGAATAGCATAAACTGTACAACAATTTGGGTCAAATTTATGATTATAAAAATTAGCAAAGATATTAAAATCTAATTAAATAATTATGTTTAATATATTTGTATATAGCTTTTTATAGAGAACTATGGATTTACCACCTCATATTTAGTTTACAGCAATACAGATATTATAAAATTATAAAAAATAAAGCACTTCTATAAAAAAAGAATAATAAAAAAAATATTATAACATTTGAATATGAGAAGGTACTTAAAAAGGCCATGCAAGAATGTCTTCCATGAAAAGGAGAAATTGAAGAGAATTTGGAGTCCCAATTGATAGAAGACAAAAACAAAAAAGATTATTCTTCCATAATTTATAAAAATACTCTATCCGAAAAACAAATCGAAGAGGTAAGTGGAACAAAAACTGTAGAGAAAAGATGAAGATAAGTCTTCCAGATTAACCAATGAACCGGGAAATGAAGAAATGATAGAAGACAAGAATAAAAATAATTCGTCCAGAATTCATAAACATACTTTATCCGAAAAAAAAATTGAAGAGGTTAGTGAAACCCAAACTGTGAAAGAAAAAACTGAAGTTAAGTTTCTGGATTAAACAATGAACCGGGAAAGGACAATGTAGAACAAGTAAAAACCAAGTAGTCAGATAAGGGAAACGAAGGTTCTCTTTTAGAAAGAGATAAGACAAATCATGGATAAAGTAGAAAGGTTAAAAAACAAAACAATCAAAACCTTATTTGGACGTCCATACAATTGTGGACCATCGTACTCATGCTAGTTCTGTGGGAAGGAGAAGTAAGCTGGATACAGATATTCCCCTGTAAGAGAAAAAAAAACAGTCAAGGAGCTCTGAGTCTGGTGCTTCTCGATTGATAGTCGAACGCTCATGTTGACTTTTTCACATATTATGTTTTTAAAATGAAGCTTTTCAAATTTTAAAGAATACTAAGGCAAAATTCAATCAGTGTGTTTTTATCGTATTTTGTTACTTTTCTTTTAAATAAGATAATTCACTCAAACATAAGTCAAACAAAGCTTTATTTCTAAATCTATGCATATGAATAAAGATCTGGAGCATTTAAATTTTCGTAATTGAAAACAGACCAGAAACACCGATTTTTATTTGGAACCATTATCTAATGATTTTAAATCGAACAATGACATTAAAAAATAATTTCTTTAAACACCTGGAGCGGAAAAGAAATCGATGCATACTTTAATGAACCATCTTCTGTCTATGGATCCAGACATTATTTGTCTTCAGGATATAAAATTAGAAGTTTCATCCTCCTGCAATCCAAATTTTCCTCTCTGCCTTCCAAAAACAATTCATTCCTCTTTTACTGGAGATAATAACAGTAGAGGTGTTCGAACACAAGTCACAAAAAAGTTAATGATGCTATTTTTGTAAAGGGTTACTCCGGCAAGAGTGAATGGAGTAAAATATGTATGACCATCAATGGAGTGAATTTTTCCGTAATTAATGCATATGGACAAAATGAGCTGTCTACTCCTTTCTTCCAATCTATCATTAATATTCAAAAGAACGACTTGCATCCCTTTATATTGATTGAAGACTCGAACATTGACCTTAACGGATTGAAAAATCAATATCCCAATTAAAAAGTCTTACGTGAACTTTGTGTGAGGTTTAATGTGGGGGACATCTTGAAAAACTTCTTGCCCAGAAAAGAAAAGTATTCTAGCAAAGAAATAAAGGGTCTTCTTGGTTTGACCTGGCGTTGATGTCTTACAACTTACACAAAACTGTAGACAGAGCAATTTATATACCTTAAGCAGCATCTAATAATAAAATAATAGAAATCAGCCTCCATCGTCATTTGAAATTGTGTTAATTTATTTTTAAAAAATGGATTCTAAGCGAAGAAAAATTTAGCGTTAAACATAAAAAAAATCTTATTTGGTGCTATAAGTCAAAATTCAACGCAAAGAAAGCAATACTTGTTCAATCTCGAGCTATTCAAACGTCCGGTTCAGATTTTTTTAGGAAAGGAAAAGGGAAAAACGAATATATCAAAACAAAGTGAAAAATTATTGAATTCTAGCTGTTTATTTACTCGAACCTTTATGGCAGGTACTCTTAATTCATTTAGAATAGCAGAAATAGCCGAGAAGGAGATTAATGACAAAGTTATGGATGAGAGTGATTCAAATAGAAGACTTAAAAATTTGCATAGGCAAAAATTTACACAGCTCCTGCGATAAAAAGATGATAACTAATGACAAAGTCTCTCAACCTATTGTCAGTTGCTCCTTTAAAAATAGAAGGAAACTTAATAAATATGAAAGATAAATTATAAACGGACAAATATACATTTAGTCTAGATTTCATGAATCACTGGGATTGAACAGCAGAACTACTACTGATTTGTTAAATATAGACCACCACTCCTTCCTTCATCTAATTCTCCCTCTATAGACATCTGTTATTGCATGCATGAGATCAACTCTTCCTATACCCTTGTTATATGTAGAGATACTATCGAGTAACTTCAAGTTCTTATACTTTTTTTAACTCTATTTTACGTTCCTGCCTTAAAAATAGGAATATCTTTGAAATTGTCTCTTAGACTTCGTTGATAGTAATTTATTACAATGAAAACAATATATTTTATAAATTACTATATTGTCTCTACTGGTGAGAAGTTAATTTTTAACCACATAACTTCAAAATGAAATGAAACAGTAAAAAAATGAATGGAAATAATTAAAAATTGATTCCGAACAATATCAATGATCACAAAAACATTTCTGATTGAAATTTAATATATTGACCTTATCCTTCATAAGATTTTGGCCTTTTCCTAGATGACTTAATTTTCAATTGAACAATATTCTTGAGTCGACCTAGACTCTTGAGTAATGCGGTACACAAGTAAATAAGTTATACCTTGCTTTTTTATCAGATCTTAAGTAAAGTATTGAGGACGACAGATAAGCAAAAAAAAAAAAAAATTACTTAATGTTCCATGCAGAGTTCATACTTATATGTAGGCGTAAATTAATTAACCTTTCGCCTGGAATGGGTTAGTTATCGAGGTTTTAAAGTATACTTTTTACACGCCCTAATAATTTATTGTTCCCAAATAACTATTCCATTATAACAATTTATATATTTTTAAATGAACAATTATGTAAAAATTGAAAAATTATTTCGTCAAGTACAATATTAGTTTATAGATTCCTTGTATCTGGCATAGATTTGAAAGAAAATTTAAACTCATTAAGCAAAGGACAAATATTAAAAAATTCAATGTCTTTCTTCTATGTTTCACATCTTTGACTAAGCTTACAAAAATCGTATAAGTTTGGTATTTAAAAAAAAATCTTCAATATGTTTTCATATTCATAGCAATATTTTTATATTGTTTATTGAGTTTAATACTACGTTATTTTTTCATACTATTGTGACAACGAACAAATTAAACAGTCACTATCGAGAAATGCTGTTTAATTTTAGGGCATTCATTTTTTCCCACATTTATGGAGAAAATAAAGTTTTTTGCTAAAATATCGATTTTAATGTAGGGGCGGCTGGACAACCAATGGAATTAATCTTGTGATAGGATTTAAAGAGATCAAGTCGAGGGTTAAATGTATATTATTAACAAATCTATAATTTCAGCTAATAAGAAGATATTCCAAAAAAACTTCTGGACAATTGCCAGAATTCACTATATGGACTCATAAATAAAAGTTTTTATCACCAAATAAACCAAAGACACTCTGTTCAATTTATATTCAGTAATTTTTTTTTGTAGACGGATACAATATTGATATGTTTGCGTAATCATGCAAATGTTAAGGTACTTTTGGCTTCGCCACGAAGAAAATGAATGGAAAATTCGTAAAAAATAAAACTTGGTAAAAATTGTTCTTTGTTGTTCATTTTTTAAATAATGGATAGACCCAAAGCATAGAGGACAAAGTTAACAAGAAAATTTATTGTCATTAAAACAGTGTGCTTTAGTTTTAACCCTTGTCGATCTAGAGCAGGCAATTGATATCTTATATGTTAATTCAACTCAAGTAATTTCCTAGGCTATCTAGATTAGTTGTAGTACTACAATGTCTACTTAAACATAATTGTGCAACTTCATCTCACCAATAGGGGCGGGGGAGAAAATAGACATCCTAAACCATGTGTGGGGTTTTTAGACCTATTCAAAAATATAATTTTTTACATTTTGATAAGTTTTTGCATTTTTTCCCATGTTTTAAGATAATTTTTTGGGGATCTTAATATGACCTTTACCCTGGCCTGATAGTTTTTTCCAAAATGCCATTTTTGATGATTTTGATTAGTTTTCTGACAAAAAGTATAAATAAAACACACGATGGAATGCCAAAAAAGACATTAAACTAGAATATGATTATATTTGAATAATACGTTTTATATATTTTAGTATCTAAGTATGAAGATTGTCCGATCCAATGAAGACAAAAAGAAAAAGGTAGTTATGCGGATGGTTGTTCTAAAAATGTATAATCTCACTAGTATCTTGTACAATTACCCATTTTCGGGATAAATATATTAATACTTTCGAAAGATTATACTCTCATCTCAGTTTATTTATTTTTGGATAATTTTTCTAATACCTATTTGAAAATCCGTTCTATTACTAAAAACGTAAAAATCCCAAAAAAGAGATAATTTATATTATCAATTTATGTATAAAAGACATTCTTTTTAAAACTTTCAAATTGTCGCCTATTATATTCTACGGCTTGATATTTTAAGTACATATATTTAAACGTGTACACTCACTATAGATGTGGTAACCCGCTTAAGTATTGATCTCCTTATTTACATCGAAAGCTCTCATGTAAAGTGTCAAGCTCCAAAATTTATGTACTCTTATTTACTTTAGGGTGATTTTCTCTTCCATTGTTCCTTGTAAGTACTCTGTGCTTATAATAAAGTTTGACAAATAGTTGAGTAGCATTATTTATTTGTCTTTATTCTAGCCATCAGCCAAAATTTTATGATTGTTTCAATAGTTATTTTAGCAAGATCTTTAAAAGGAGATTTTTTTTCCCACTCATTTTATACTCTGGCAAACTTTGAAGATACAGAAAGTATTGGAAAATATGTCTATTAGTGGGATATTGTGAACCAATGATTGTAGAGATATACTAGAGGGTATTTTTGTTGCATTTGAAGATCCATTGATTGCCCAGTTATTGGATTTAGTTTAATATTCAAAGAGAATTGAAATTTTAAATGTGTAATAACACCAATAAGATTTTAATCATTGAAATAATTCATTTTGTTGTTGCAGAATGTATACTTTTAGCAAAGTTTTAAATTTACTTGCTTTTTTGAAGACTAAGTATGAGGACGTTACCAAACAAGATGTCGCTATTAGAATAAACAGCTTCATTCAAAAAAAATTAGATCTAGCACAATTAATTTTATTTGACAAAATATCATTTTTTCTGAGCATTTAAAAAGCTGCCAACTCAGCCCTCTTACCAAAGAAGACATTCCTCAGAAACATTGGCGACAGCTTTTATCTGGCACAAAATTTCAAATCCTCTTTATAAAGAACTTTTAAAAATGTTTTATTTGCCAACTATGTCATATTTAAAACAACTTTCTTCCGTTATGTAGGTAACAAGTGAAATATCAAAAGTAAAATCAATTATTTAGAATCAATGTATAAAAAATTAACTGTGAAGGATAAAAAAGTTTCAATTATACTAGATGAAGTCACAATAATTTGTCAAAATCAATTTGAAATGAAAGAAATATTAAACTCATTTTATTATGTGTCGTGTCTTTGGTTGGAGTATAGGCGATAATAACGATTTATGCATAAAAATAGGCAAAATATGGGCTATTTCATCCTTAACATGTTGAATAATTTACACTTAGGTTCTTAATCCATAATTTAAGTTTAAAATTCTTGAGGTTTAAGGTACATATTCCAGCAGATATTCTCTTCCTCTATATATACCTACATATATATAAAGTGGAGGATGAGGCATCTTTGATAGTAAATGCTTCAAAAAATGAATCATAAAAAATAGACATATCAAGAATTTCAGACCCTCTAGTCTGGTGGAATATTTATCCTGGACTAGATGAATTAATATAAACAATGACTATGCGATATTGCTGCATCTGTCCTATCGGAACGTATCTTCAGCAATATATAACAAATAATCTCTGAACGTAGAAATTTTAAGTCCAACTAATATCAGCTAGCTTGTATTACTTAATACTAATTTGGATTAAATGCAGTTCGATTCGAATGAATACCGTAATGTAGTAATCAATGATCCACAATGTTTTTGATGTATATTTCATATATATTAAATTAATTTATATCTAATAGTTTGCAATTTTTCCGTTACGATTTAATCTCTCAAAATTTTGCTATATTGATTCAATACCGTTTTTTTTTAAATATCAGTTTGAATCATTCTGAACAATAGTAGAAAATTATTTTTATTGGAGAGATTTTAGAACTGATTTAGTGAAGGAATCTTTTTAGTGAACTGATTCAAATGAAAAAAAAAAAAAAAAAAAAAGAGTCACGATTCCAAGCACTAGTTGACTGATTATTTATACTATCAATACAAGACACAATATTTTATAATGCATATATATATTAAGGTGTACCGTAATGACAAAAGTTGGGAATTAGGTATCGCCACATATTTTTTTTTATTTTGTATTATATTCCTCTGAACAGGAAAATATGTGTAGCGGAGTTATAATTGTAAGTCCTTGTTGGACTTAGAGTAGAATTAGGGATTAAATGGGAGTAATTCTAGCAAATGCTCTACTTTATATTCTCCTTCCTCTCTTGTCACAGCTGATTGTAGCAAACTAATGAAACGTCATGAGCATTATTCTTTCTCTCCTCCAAAACATTCTTCAAATTGTTAAGGTTGCCATGTTGATTTTCGGTTTCTTTTTTTTTAACATGCCCATTCCACAACGGATTAACACCTTTAATCATAAAATATCATTTTTTACTAGACTAAGATTGCTTGGCGTTGCCCGGTAACAGATGAATTAACATAAATTCTGAGAGTTTCCGCAGAATAATGTATATATATGTATACATTTTTTTTTTGGAACGGGGGGGAAGAGGAGCTGGGTATTTAGAACTTTTTTGAAACAAAATTTAGAAAATTAAAATTTTTGAAAAATTAATTTTTTTCGAAAAAAATTTCAAATATTAAATTTTTAGGGAAAACTTTTAAAAATTCACACCTATTTACAAAAAATTATTTTTTTTAGAAAAAAATTCCTGATATTACATTTTTTGAGAAACAAAATTCCAAAATTAATCTTCAAATATTACATTTTTGAAAAAATTCATGTTTTATGGGAAAAAAATTGAAATATTAAATTTTTTGTAAGGAAAATTCCAAAATTTATAGTTACTCTCAAAAATTTATATTTTTTTTAACAAAAAATAAAAATTTCAAATTTTAAGTTTTCTAGTAAAAAGCCAAAATTCCTTAATTTGGGGTGAGCTCCAGCCCCTCCAGCCAGACAGTCCCCTGCGAATTCGGAACTTTTTTGCTTCATATAAAATAAAAAATAATGACCGTAGAATTTTAATAATTATTCTCGCTGCAAAATTTATGTAACATAGGCTCCTGAAGGGGGTATGGGAGCAGCTTCCTCCCCCATCCAAAATCCGTCAATATGAACTTTTGACACTCCAAAAAGCCCCTTCAGCTCCAAAAGAATTTTTTTTTTGAAGCGTCTTTGCGCGCTGATTATCTCAATTTCTATAAGACGGATATATAGTTTGCAGAAGGCTAGTAAAAATGTCCTATACCATCAATATTAAAATGTTTGAATTATATATTTTAGATTTCAGTAAAGAGCACAATAAGACCAGGGGGGACTGAAGGGGAGGGGTAAGGGGCAACAGCATAATTAAGAAATATTTGTTTTTGACTCGACTATTTAATATTTGATTTTTTTTCTAAAAATCTAAAAATTGAAATTTAACTTTTTAAATTTTTTTCCAAAAAAATTAATTTTTCAAATACTTTTGAAAATTTTTTATTATCTTTTATTAGCTATGTATTTTTTAATTTTTTTTCTAACAAATTAAATATTTTAATTATAATTTGTTAATTTTTTTCCAAAAATTTATTTTTTGCGAATAACTATAGCTATTTTTTTTTGTTTTTTGAAAAAAAAAAAGTTAAAAATCTAAGCTTTATCCCAAATTTAATCCTGCGGATGCCCTTGGAGCCACAAAGCTGTGTTTTGGTCACACAATTATATTCTGACAATTCAATTAATTTTATTTCCTTCAAAAAAAATATTCAATAATACAAAACGTACATAATCAAAACTGTTGATTTAACCATAAGTGTATGGAACAAAACAAATTAATATATTGTGTTAAATATATAAAATCTAATTAAAAAAAATATATACATTTGGATATTTTCATATTGCATAAATGAAGATATAGGAAAATAAGAGATTCACAAAAAAAGTAGAACTGGTTGAGCCGTGGATCAAAGCTGTATACAGAAATTCGAACATACCCACGCCCATAATCACATACTAACAATCACAAACATCCACGTACTCTGACATACAAACAACCATATTTACAGAAATGATTAAATCCAGATGCATAATTATAACTGGCATCCTCATCCCTTGACCCTGTGTGAGATTGTAGAGGCATAGAACTAATTTTTTTTTTAGAAAAAGTCTGTTTTACTGACAGTAATCCTGGAGCGCCAATAATATTATCTCACTGATAATGGAATATGTAGTGTAGTTACAAACTGTTAATGATCTTCTTTCCTTCCTTCTTCCCCTCTCCTTCTTGTTCTTATTATTATGTGATATATGTTGTATATATTAGACTGTACGGAAATGACAAAAATTCGGTATCCTCGGGTATTTTTTATTTTGCATTTTATTCCTTTAAACAAGGAAATAACCATCAAACATTCCAAAAAGAAAGATCCTTCATGAACGTGTTTTGATTTGAAAATCTGTAAAATCACAAAAAAAAAAGGAAATTTTGGTGTTGTTTCTTTAAAATTATCGATTTGAATCCAGTTACCGGATTTTTATTTTATTAAGTATTATAGATGAAAGATATATTTTGCAAAAATATAGGACCAATGTTTCTTTAACTAGCCTCATGATATGATTATTCGAGTTCCAAAGATACTGGCAATGAATATATATTATCTTTTGGCACCGCGTATTACGCGCATTTATTTTGAAGTTTATTTTCATTTTTATTACTCAAATCTCATTTTTTGATACAAAGTGTGGTAGACGTATTATTATGAAGTATACTTTCGTTGTTCATTTATGCCAAATAAGACACCCTATTTTACCAATTCATATTTTGGACCACCAAAATTGTCAATTAAACTTTTCAAAATACGATCTTTTATTTATTATTTCTTAATTTCTAGAGTTGATTTGTTTTAATTTAAGTATGGTTTTTAAAAAATTCTAAAAGCTTTTTTATTACGAATATTTAATTCCTTTTTTCTCTCATAATTATTCTTTCAAATAAAAAACCATGACTCAATAATTGCATATCATTATTTTTTTAATTTCATAAATAGGGAAAAATTAACACAATTTTAATATTATTCTGAAATAGTCTCTTTTGTCCACAAATTTAAGCTGAAGAATTGGTTACTTATTTTACTGCATGTTTACAACTTTCTGTGTCGTGTGATATTTTGAGAAGTCGAAGCGGCGAAGAGACAAAACTAATCAGTTGATGTTGAGGAATTACTTCTGTGATAAAATGCCTAGAGGCGTTTTTCCAATCCTGAATATTAATAATTGAAGTAGCATCCTTATTAAGGTTAGGTGAAATCATTATAAATCCTTGGAATAGCATTTAAAAAAAAAAAAAAGTAGACTTATTGATTAAAGCTAATATATTTTTATAATGTATATGTTATTTTATTGATATATTCCACACAGCAATAAAAGTACAAGATCCGAGACAAAAAAAAAAAAATAATAATAATATTTCAAATAAACTATAATACATATAAAGTCTACAAAGATACAACATAATATTTTAAACGCAGTACGTCAACATAAGATCAATCTCTTTTTTCTCTTTTATTATCATAAAATATCCTTTTTTACTAGAGTAAGTTTGCTCGGTGTTGCCCCGTACAAAAGGAATTAACGTTCATTCTAAGAAGAATATAATTCAATTGATATAAATGATTGGAAATTTGATATAAAAAGTGGGTTTTTCCTTCTTTGTAAGGAATATAAATTAAATTAAATCTACCAATGCATATAGATGTACCTATCAAATAAATTTCAAGCAATATAATTTAAATCCATCTGAATAATATATATTTACTTTTAAACCCCTTTATTTGTGAAAAAAATGAAGTAAACATTACATAATTCATTATAATAATGTATTAGTGGTATTTAAGTTAAGAAGATTATTTAAATTCCGTTACTTGTTTTCATATTTTTCTGTAATTTCCTTTTTTATTTATGACCCTGTTATATAACAACAATTATAATAATAAAAAAAAAATAGGCATTTAGTCTATGTAAAAAATAAATTGTTTCTGTGATACTAGAAAAATTCCCCAAGGTGGAATATTGTCATCAAAAAGATTAATCTTTAGTAAACTTTGAACGAAGTTAAACACATGTAACTCGTGAAATTAGGTTTAAATCAACGATCAATTAATTGTCTTTTAGACAATTAATTTCTTGAAAAATGTTTCTGCTTCATTTATGTTATCATTAAAAGGCTTAATTTACAATATTGAGCTTCTAATTGTAGTATGTTTTGGCCTTTTAAATAGCGTTTGATTTAAAATAAGGAAGATGTTAAAAATTCAGATCTATATTTTACCTTTGACATAAACAATTTCATCTTTTTTTTCATTTATAAATTCATCAAGGAGACAAATTTCACCGTTATATTTTGAATTCTGAAAAAAAACAACTCCATAGAATGAAAAAAAAAATAAGCCAAGTTGAACTACGTGTGTCTCCAAAGTTATTTTCTTCTAAAGCCCTCTTTTGATAAAATGTTATGGGTTCCACCTCGGGTAATTTTCCGTCGAGCAATTTTTCTCTTAGAGCAATTTCCCTCCATGGGCCAATTTCCCCCTCGGGCAATTTTTATAATACCAGTTGTCATATATAACAGAGCGTATTTTATTTATTTATTTAGAAGACTATAAATTTTAAATTTATTTACTTTATAAGATTGACTAAAAATGTTCTTATCCTTTTATTTTTATAGCAAAAAAACAATTCTCAAATTTATATTCATTAACCAAAATGTGTAATACCATTAATCTTTTAAGTAATTTTAATCCCTTAATGTGCGTAGACTAAATTAGAATTTTATATCATCCTTATCTAATTATCTGTATAACTTCTTTCAATTATTTTAATAAACTTAACATATCAGGAGCCTCCACAGGGGGAGGGATGGAGGGTTGTAGCTCCTACCAAAATTATGGATTTTTTTATTCCTACTAGAAAACTTAATATTTGAAAAAAAAATTTAAAATTTTTTTCATTTTATAAAAAAATTCAAAAGCTTGCACGGATGAGTTAACTTGAAACACTAAATATATTATTGTTAAAAAGGCACGCGTTATAAACAAAAGATAATATCAGATAAACCAACTAAAATCAACAAACTAGAATCAAAAGTCCTTCATATATATTATCCTGTAGACGCCCCTATAAATACCTATTATTAGTAGATTTTTAAAAGCATTGTCGGTTATGTAAAAAGAAAAGAAAAAAGGAATGTGAAAAATACTATTTGAGAGAAGAACAGATTCATTGATATGTCAATTCATTAGTTTAGCTTTAGGAACCAATAAAAGAAAGGAGATAAACAGAAATCCCACTCTTTATTTAGCAAGGAAATAGGACAAAATTAGTCGGTTTTCAATTGTACTCTGAGTTACAATGAAATAAATGGACGTACAAATGTAATTCCCCAAAATATCTTAATTGTGCTTTTGGAAAAAAACAACAACACTGCTCTGATCCGGTTCTAGTTAGGAAGTATTACTTTTAGATAATTAGTTCGTATGTTCCCATAGCTATTGTATCTTCAAAGTTGTATCCATTCATCCTTATTCACATTGCCCAGAAATTGTTACAAACTCATTCTTTTAGCCCGACAAACAACTTTGGATACTCTACCATATATCTACATCCAAGTCGAATCAAATATGTATCGGAGCTCATTCCTAAAGCTAATTTAAAGTGACCCAAGTTTTAGCTATTACTCTTATATGGAGTGTCAAACTAAAATGTTGGACAAATGGTTGGACAACAGATAATTAGCTAAACTGTTTGCAAAGTAAGATAATTATTGAAAAATAAATTTAATAGAAAAATGATTCAGTATTGCTGAAGGTTATCAAAGTTCTATGCAGATACTATAACGGGTATTTTTAATATTTGTTTTATATATTTTGGAAACCCCCATTAAATGCGGTAACCCGTGTAACATATACCCCTACGACTGGGATATATTTTCATATACTAAAATCACATATTTATAACAAAAATTTATAAGACCAAAACAAGGCCCTAAAACTGTTTATAAAAGTAACAACACCGATTTAAAAAACGGCATAAAAATAGCCTGTCTTCTTAATAGCTTCAATATTGTGTAAAATTTCTTTTTTTATTAGGCCGTGTCTTCCATAACTCCCTCCTTATACTCTCCAGGGCATCACATTTTACCCATAAATGAATTGGATCTCAATTGTATCTCTACACAATCTGCATGATGCATCTTCCACCGTTCCCAGTACCTTTAGATGCTTCCTTAAGTGAATATGAATATGCAATTGTTGCATATGTTCCATTCAAGTGCTGCACACACCTCTTCTATTTGTTTACCTCTCTTATTTGTAGTTTCAGCACCCCATAATGTGCTATGTGCATTAGTATCCATTCCTATCAAAATGGGTGTGCGCTCTTCTTTACACTTATGTATCAATTTTTCAAGCAATGGAAAGACGTATTCTAACATTATATCCGTGTAAAATGATACCACAACAATCTGCTGTTTCTGTTTCTTTTTCAGTAACTATATCCTCCACAGTCGGTTTTTTCAAATCAATGCCTGAAACCACGATTCCATTTTCATTGGTGTGTCAGATTTATGTTTTGTAAACGGGGTTTCATCTTGTAATATTTCTTCGTCTGGAATTTTCATAATTTCCTCTGAGTTTTTTTCCGTACATTACTTTCCTCCCCCGCAGTTTTTCATCCATTTGAGAGTTACATTCTTCATTGTTCCTATATTCTTCCCCAGCAATCATCTCGTTTGATTCATTAGTCGGAGTCTCTGTTGCTAAGTCGTCTGCAGGTTTATTTATTTGAACTCGTTGACCTGTAACTTCCATTTCAGTATCAATCTCTTTGTGTTGATTTGTAGATTCATGTTGTGTCTTGACGAGGTTGAGGAGACACAAGCTATTTATAAGGTGGAGAGATCCAGGACGACCGAGAGAAGTGAGGAGAAGGAAAGGTGTGGAGGAATAATACAAAGGTTTGTTTATAGGAACATCTATATTATTAGTTAAACAAAAACCTACTCTAATACATATATAAAATACACGACTATTTATACTTAGAACGAGATAAAAGACTGTACATTACACACATATATATACAAGAAAATAAGAGAAGAGAACAAGGGGAACAAAGCACTAATACATTACAATTTCTCAGGTGTTCCATTAACATTATCTTGTCCGTCAAGACTTGCAGAGTTTTTGGGATTGAACTATTCCGTAAAGATGATTGTTTGTCCGTTTTCCTGGCGGTGGAGCCTACTTTTGATCCACTGCGAATACGCCTTTGGCCCCTTAGTCAATTGCTTGCATTTGGTTCTGACATGTCTAAATTCAAAGCATTTAGAACATTGCTTGGTCGTCCTATCAAACTCTAGTTGATAAATAACTCCATTTATGGGTAGAAAAGAAGGCACATTTTTGGGGGTTCCTCTTGACAGAATGTTTAAGGCGGAACTGGGCTGCTTTAAAAGATTTGGAAATTGTTGAAATAACAAGGAGTTTTTCATGGGCTTCGGTTGCGCTACTCCAATGCCTTCTACTTTTATTAATTGGCATAGATGGTCAGCCACCTCATCATAGGTAACTAACCCCCACGCATTTTTTAGTGGTATATTGAATGTTCTATCTCTACTCAAACTGTCCTAGAAATCCCAACATTCAACTCGTGCTTTGAAAGAATTATTTTTCTTATCCTTCAGATCAATAAACAAAGGAAATTTGCTTCTTTCCCCCAGTGAATTAAGCTGTTGCGGCTTCATCAAAATTATTTTAGGTCTATGTGGTGTCTCACATGTGACATATCTTCCCTCTATTAAATTAAGGCCTAATGTATCCCTAGCTATGCAGGCAACATTGTCTAGACTCATTTGTTGGAATGAGGCCCTTCTACGATTACTCGCTTCACAGACGAATAATGTGAACTTCAACCAATTATTTTCGGAATTTTGCATGTCCTTTCCATCACGTTTAAATGAATTAGTTACTTATTTTCCTTTTCTATTTTGTCCAACCACCTCTGAGAATAAGGATGTCTTCTCAAGCTTTTTCTCTTTACCTTCATTTATAACGCTGTTGATTTTAGCCATTTAATTTTGAAACTCATCGAATGAGTCCTGACAATCCGCTGGACAGGTTCTACCAGGTCGATTTTTTCTTTTTGCAGCTCTAGACCCAAAAACTCATCAACCTGATAAGTAGGGTTTCCGGATCCTTCTCCGCTTGTGGGGAATCCATCCCCTTTTATATGTATTTATCCAAAGCACCGAAAATTGTACCAAAGATAAATAATTATAAAAAGAAAAAGAAAAAAAAGGGAGCGAACTTGGTTGCAGAAAAAGATGGCGACGATCTTTAATAGACGATACGTCAAAAAGGATTCCCGATATTAGATATTTTATGGTAGGAATAAAAATCTCGTTTAAAAAGCCTCAAATAACACTATACACTACTTGTCAGCACTAATTGAATCGATTATAACTTCGGGATTCTAAATGTTCACTTTTTCAATTATCAAATTTAGAAAGACTGACACGTTTTCACTCCACAAAAAAATTCCGATTAGTTATGAGTGAAAGTGTACAATGTACATAGATAAGGGGACAGAAACACCTTTCTACTTTTTAATTTTTGCTTGACTACTTAGAATATGCTCATGAATCCGTAAATCAAGGATAGATTTGAATTTGAATTTACACCAACTATTACTACTGCGGTCAAAATTGGTCCAAAACACTCTAAATAAAAAGCAAAATGATATATCTCGATGAAAAGTGTTATTTGCAATAACAATACAATGTTATTATATTTAAAAAGTAAAGCACACAATTTTTAAATATTTAGTCATTAAAGCAATATTGTACTATGAATGTTTCATTTTAAAATGGTGCCTTTTTGTGAAAGGTCCTGAAAATGTCACTAAAGCCATAGTTATTAAAAATTAATATGCTACAACAAAATATTTTTCAAAACTGTTCATATTTTTCTCAAATATTTTTTGTACAAATAGAAACCGAAGCAATTTATTTAAAAAAAATAATGCATATATATGTATATTATTTTTGCCTACTCAACAATTCAAATTCTATTTGCTTACTCAATAACCGTTTAATTAAATTATATCAGATGGTTAGATATCTGTGGAGTAATTAGTTGAGACGTATACAGAGTGCTACAGGAAATTTTTCACGACCAAAAAGAAAAACCGAACCCTTATTTACTTTTTATTAGATTAGTATAATGAAAAATGTTATTGAAATTTTTTTAGCAATAAATCTTTGTAAATATTATTCAATTTGGCCGACTCCAGCCTCTATCACAGCCTCTACACGAGGTTGGAACTTGGCCCAAGTTGTCAAAATATAATCGGCAGACATGTTGGCACATTGCTTCTTGATGCTAGCCTTAAGCATATTTCTGTGGGATGTCTTCTCAACCTTGCTCTCTAAGAGCAACCACACACTGAAGTCGAGGGGATTGAGATTATGACTGGAAGAAGGCCAGAAGGTCTTGTCCTCTATGTAGAAGTTCTTTTTATTCAATGCCCTATAGCTGGTTCTACACATAGTTGTTTTCAGGATAGTTATCCTTTATTCAGGGGAAGATTTTCTACCTCAGGACCTTATATTAGGTCTGACTTCCGATTTTCTCATTGGGCTTATAGAAGAAGGGATCCATTTTCTTCCCATCAGAAGTAGGCGACTCCCAAACACATTGTTTCAGCCGAATGTTTTGTTCTGGAATTCCTCAGATGCTGCTGCTATAAATATGTTGTTTTTGCGGTTCATACCCTGGTCAACGAATCGACGGATGACTTTTCAAATAATTAAATACTTTTTGCATCTCTCCAGCCTTTAGGTCTTCATCCTGTTGGTGACAAGATGTCTTGGAGTCACGACAAAGCTCTTATTGGCGAGGTCATCATGAACTGCCCTCTTGATGCTGATTTCGTCAACGTTGAATTAGTCAGCCAAGCGGGCATAGATGCTGTTGGATCTTGCTTGATCTTAGCCTCCAGGGACTCGATAAATGTTTCATCTCGATTCAACCCATTTCCTCCACTTCCTGCATTCCTTTTGACTCCTTTCCCATTTTTCTTGGCCACACTAATGTTCCAGACTGCGTGATGTCACGCTGACAATGTCTGAAATTATTTTTTGATCAAAATCGTCGTCGAAAAGATCCCAAACCCTTTGCCTTTTTGATTCCTACTCACTCATTTTTTGTCCGATTTTGATCAAATTAAAACAATGCAAAGAAAAACGACACATGTATCCAAACATTGTTGGAGATGTCACATGAAACCTTACTTAACCCCAAAAAATAATTTTAATGACGGGGAAAAATTCCCTGTTGCACTCTGTATATTGGTAATGCAGAGGATAGTATTGCTGACAATTCGCCCCATACTCTATCACAAAAGTTATAATACAAACAGACTCACTCTTAATATTTTGATTGATACAATTTGTAAGTCTCCCCCCCACCATTTTTTGGATTAAAAAATATGATTTTGGCCATATGTTTGAAAAGTTTCAAACGTGGATGTAATATAAAGTACGAGACTGCACTGACTATTTCCACTTGAATCAACTAAATAAATAATATATATTTGTAATAAAATAGCAACATAATTGTATTTTTTAGCATACTATACAAGAAAACCCCAAGAATTAGTACATTTTCCAAGTAAAACCCCCGGATACTGTAAACCCCAATATCTGGAGGGAACCTCCCATGCACTTGCTGCCCTTGTTCACACTCGATAGCTGTGGTAACCCTCATTTAGATTAAAACAAAATAACGTTATTTTTCAGTGCTAGTCCAAAAAAGAGTGTCATTGATTTAAACAGTTTCTGAATCTATTGAATGTGTGTAGCTTTATTTCCTATCACTCAAAAGTTATGAAGTAAACGTGAGAAAATTCATGAATTAAGGTACTTAAATACTAATCCGTTTTAAGTATTGATACTCAAGGTTGACTTTTAACCCACGGATTGGGTTGGGTTCATCATTTTCAAAACTGTTGCAAGTCAGCTGATCTAATACAACATCATGAGAATTATTCTTTCTCTCCTCCAAAACATTCATCAAATTGTCAGGGTTACCTTGTTAATGTTCGATTTCTTTTTGTTAGAATGCAGATTCCACACTGAATTTTCATCACTGGTCATAGTATTGAAAAGGTGATGGTAAAAACATTTTTAAAATAGTTATTATTGTCAAAAAAGCAAATGGCAAAATTATCATGTAAGCTCTTTTTTTGAAATTACTACAAAGCCTTTTAATAAACTTTTAAATTACGTTCCATTTCTGCAATAAATAAAATAGCCCCTCCTTATTATTTTTTGCAATTGTCTCATAAAAAATTAATACATATTATATTAGGTGATATTTGACCCTTTTATGGGTAATGAAACTCATTGGAACACATTATCTCAAGAAAAATATACTTTCTTAATAGTGGCTTTGAAATGAGATCCTTAATTTTTGCAATGAGCAAATAAAATGATATTAGAGCAAAATATATTTTAGACATAATGGTATCAAACATAGACGGTTTGCAAAAATCTATATATTATAAAGAAAAAAGATTACATCTATTTGGTATCAGTAACAATTGCATTAAATAATTATTGCATTTGGCAACCAATTAAATAATATAACTTGCCTCAAATTAATACATGTCCAAACTGATATATACCTTTTAAAGTTGATTAATTAAAAAAATTATCAGTCATTTCTTTTCATATAAAATTTAGGATTTAAATTTTTTTAATCCTTATACTCAATCAAATTTTATAGATTATGTTTTTAAACCTCTTATTATTTAAAATTTATCTTGTTGTATATATTAACGTGAATTTATAAAATTATATATAATAAAGTTTTTATTTCTATATTATTTATATTTATCATAGATCTGCTGTTAATAGTAAATCAAAGTAGCACTTTTAAGTATTTAAAATAACATCAACTCTTACTTCCTTCAATCTAAGAGGATGTCCTATTATGGAATCTAGGGCATTGCATTATGTGACTATGAGATAAGTTTAGAATATTTATCGGGTTGATACAATTTGACTGAAATATCTGTTTGTTTGTTTAGTTTTTTTTCAAAAAATCTTGTTAATTGTCGTGAAAAAGTCTAAAACTAACATTTATTCAACATAAGAGCCATATAGCGAGTAAAAAATAATTTATGAATGTGTTGAAAATTCATGAGATCGAGTGCAGTGTCTATAGTGCTCTTGTCATTCATTTATCAATACAGTATAAAGAACGAAACGGAATAGAAGTGAGGGAGCACTCAATAAAATCAATAAAATGTCGCAAGCGTTTAGTTCGACTCGTATTAAAAAAAGAAAAAAAACCCAGAAAGTACTTAATATTAAATTTAAAAAAATAAAAGATACTTTTGATGAGGCTTTGAAACGTACTAAAGTACTCTCTGGCTCATTAAATCATATTATTTTTTTTTCTCAATCTGTTATGCTTATTATTTTATCTTTGAGGAGAGAATGTTTTAGTATTAGGTGAGTAGCTAAGTGCGAGGTTGCTCATGAAAAACGGAGGGTAACGCCAAGGGTATATTGGCGGATTATCTTATATATTATTAAAACAAAATTTGCTTGTTTGTAAACACCTTACAACTCCAGGCAATGTAGAGTACTACCAATAGTATATAATAAAGTATACAAATTTGAGTAGTTTATATAATCAAATTCTTCATGCATTTGTTTATTTCAATACCTATTAATTGAAGTGAATTTGATGCATACAATCACAAAAACAAAAGTAATAAATGGACATTTGTATTGATTGATTTATTGACAAAGGTAGTGCAAGAAAGACTTTCAATTCCTTAATTTATATTTGAGACTAAATGAAACACTTATTTTTGATCAATTAATTAATGTACTTAATACGGATGCACATACTTATGTATGTAATCATTAATTAGTCTAATAAGTCGGTAAGCCTTATCGTTAGACTTATATTCCTTTTATGAGAAAATATTTAAATAAAAAGTATTCATAAATACTACCACGAACACTCTATCTTAGAAAGATCTATCTAAACTGGATCGTCCGCAGGGGGTGGTTAGAGGGGCCCTAGTTAAGGAATTTTTCCATTTTACTAGAAATTTTTTTCGTCATTCGGCCAAATTATGCAATAGAGCAGAAAATTTAATTTTTTTAAATAGCTGTGGAGTTTTGAAATTTATTTTTTTATGAATAGCTCTGAATTTAAAAAAAAATTCCACAGAAATTAAATTGAATTTTGAATTTTTTCCAAAAATTAAATATTTCAAATTTCATTTTTGAACTTTTTTTTCAAAATTTAATTTTCTGTGAATAACTATAGTTTTTTGTGATAAAAATTAAGAATTTTTAATATTTTTTCCAATAATTTTATTTTATTTTATTGGCAATAGTTTTTTTGATAATCTGAAATTGATTAATAAAGGTAAAATTGTTTTAGAATATAAATTAACAAAAGAAAAGAGAATTATTTGAAATTTTTTACAAAAAATTCTTTTTTTTGACCGCGGGGAACTTCTTCTCTGCAGAATTTTTGTCTTAGGATGATGTTCTAGATCATATTAAATGTATATATTTTTCTTGATATTTATTTTATTCAAAGCTATGTCAATGGAATATCAACTCGTACTTACAACCAAGTGGACTCAGACATGAAAAAAAAAAAAAGACTTAGATACGTAACAGTTTGATCTCAGAGGCAATTTGTCTTGGCTCATGGATCTCCAAATTAAATTGTTCATATTGAAAATTTATTAATAAAATTCGAATATATTGCAGTAAATATGGATTAAAAAAATTGGATTCATGTAACCTGTTAATTAAAAGTTATATTTTATAATTGGGCAAAATTATTTATAATTTGAAATAAAGTTTGGAGCCCTAATTCTCCTTACATTAATTATCCATCATGAAAAACATATTATGAATATTAGTGTAAACTTAATTTCTTAAGAAATATAGGTCATGATAGATATAATAAATCAAAGAATGTATTGTTTTAATTTTATCACTATGCATTATTCATTATTTTCTTCTCTTTTGTTAGTATACATTCTTAAACAATGGTTCTTTAATTTGATCTTTATTACTCAATTTTACATTATCAAAAAAAGCGATTGCCATAGATTACTTTTTCTTTTTAAATATTTGATATTTATAAGTGACGACAATGTATAAATTACCTTAATTAATTGTAAAACGATTATTTAAAAATAGCTCTTCACTAAAAAAAGTGGTTACGTCTTTTCTACAAAAAGATTCTGCCCAAAAATGAATATAAACAGATTATAAAGAAAAATTCTAGCAATAGCCCTCGAAGAAATCTAAATTAAATTTTAGAAGTTTACTTTTCACACAATTTTTTTAAATATATTATCTATTTGTGTACTAGGGGCTAACTTTATAACTGTTCTATCCTGCCTATTGGACATATTACATATACCTACATAAAGCAACCAATAAATTATATGTGAAACATTAAAGTAGGCATTTGAGTTTTCAAGTTAAATACAGAATATTTTTTACTTTCATAATCAAATTCTTAAGATATTTTTCAAAAATGCAAGAATCCCTTTTAAACATATGTATAATATGCCATCTTCGCCAATCATTGGCTCGATACGAGTGCTAAAGTATTTGTATGCCTTGATCACGTCCGTGGAGGAGAAATTTATCTCCTACTCCCCCTAAAAGAAGTAATCAATGGAATTCATTTCGGTGGAGTTAGACAGCCATGTCCGGAGGTACCAAAACGGTATCTTCTCGGGAAGGGGGCATTAGACTACCGTTACTCCCAATGACCTCAAGTGTCATAAGGTTTGTTGGAAATTTCTTTTTAAAGACGTGAGAGAAATTAAGTTCTCTCTGTGCCGAACCATCTGTCGTTCTGGATGTTGTGGAATATGGCGACAGTCTATTATTTAACATCCCAATAAAGGCCTTCATTTCGTTGGTAAGGATATGTCTTGTACATAGAGGGGTATGACTTTATTCTCAGGTCAATGTTTATGGCCCTGGAGACTGTTGCAAGGCTTATTTGGCGCTTTTGGATAAGAACATTAATTTTAGTCCCAGGAGATGCCTTCACGAAACTTTTTAGGTCTACAAAGTATCTGAAAGTGCGTTATTGATCACTCTGGGACTTGTGGGCTTTTTTTCTTATAATATATGCCCCTCCTCTTTCCAGCGATTGTAAACCCCTTAGACTGTGCTCTATGAATACAGAGCATTCATAGATATGTATGGTAGGATGTGTCCCACTCCAGCCAATTCGATGATGGTGCTCCTCCAGTTCTCCTCCATCGTAAATACTTGTCTTGAATTAAAAGTTGTGCATCTAACTTGAAGCCAACTCTCCACCTCTCACTTTCAATTGCAATTACTGAATTAAATGCTTTCCTTATTGTTCAGTAGTTAAAGATGGTCCAGATTTATTTGAACGACCCTGTATAGAAATTAATTTAACACTTGTGTCAAAATGAAATGATGAAATCAATTTGAAATATGTAACAAAAATAATTGGTTCTAATAAGTGTAGTAAATAGAAGTATGTTATTTTTCCAGAATATATTTTCTGTGTTGTATATGTGCAATCGTCTTACAACAAATGCTGTTAGATAGATAAGATTTTATAGTAAAAAAAAACTTAATGTACAGTTTTCTGATTGTTTGAATAAGTTTTGCTTGAACAGGCGTCAAAAATGAACCCGAGAAAAAGGAAATACGCCATTTTTTACAGTTTTTCTTCAAAAAAGGTGTAAATGCAAGTATGGGTAGCTGAAAAGATGAAAAGTGTTTATGGTCCTGATACTGTAACATCCAATCACGTACAATTTTGGTTACTTCGATTTTTTTCTGGTAATTTGGATGTCAAATACGCAAGGCCTGTGGTTGAAAATATAGATAAAAAAGTGGAAATCTTCGAGTCCGACCGTCAAGTTATCTCTGTTTTGATTGTCCAGGACTTAAACATTTATGGAATTTAAAAAAATATATCCATATATAAATGAATTTATTTTTAATACACCTATTGTTTTTGAAGAATGGATATACTTGTGGGGCAGTAAATTATTGTCTAATACGTTTTGAGGTGCATTTGTTTGCCCTCTGTCAGTCAACATCCTTTTTTGACTTAGTTAATTACCTGTACTTCATTAAACATTCTCCCCAATACGAAGCAAATTTTATTACATGATATATAGTTGACATAGACTCAAAATAACGCTAATGAATCTTTACAATTTAAGAGCTGGGCAGAAACAAGATATAATTTGGGATTGATATAGTAAATACATTATAATTATATATTTTTTATAAAAACTTCTAGGAAATAATAATTACTTTTAACAAATTTTAGTTACTGAAAATGTACTCATTAGTTTTCATGAGGCTGACTATGATTTCCAAAATATCAGTTGGAATTACATTTATAGGATCCCTTATACTTTCAATTGAAAAGAAATAGACTAAGTAGAAGAATGACTTTATAGAAAACAAATTAGTCAAATTCACTAAATTTATTCTAACAATTGCAAAATTTTATAATAATTCTAAGAAATTACATTTGTACAACAAAGAAAAGTTACATTTATTATAGTGGATGTTTCAAGAGCGTACTAAAAATATCCAAAGATAAAACTTCACTCTGTACTTGGACTTGAAGATAAAATAATCAGGATTCAAGATTCAAAATCCATTAACATTCATAATTTCATTTTAAAAAAGATATTAATTGTCTTAAGTGATGAACGTCTAATATTAATGATGACTGAATTAAAAGTTATTTTCAATTTTTTATAAGCCCTAATAAGAACATAAATATTCCAAGAAAGTAATGTAATATTTTTATAGGAATACGGAGGAAGTTCAGATAAATGATGAAAAATTGTAGAATATTGAAGTTTTTTATGGTTCTATATGGTTCTTTCTTGGCAGAATATCACTCTGAATTGTAAAAATATCCTAAAAATTTGAATTTTTTTAAGTAGGCTCTAAAGGCCAAACCTGAATCTTTGGAAGATTTTAAAGTTTATTTTCCTGTTTCACAACTTACAATAAAAATAATAGACGTGATTTCAGACACAGAAAATAATATAAAACGAGTTTTGTCATATAGTCTATTTTTATGGCTTTTCTTATATGTAAAAATAAAAATAGAAGAAAGTAACTTTATTCAGGGCCCCTCCAGTAATAGGAACCCCTAGGCTTAAAAATAGGTTATTATATGCTATAATCATTACCTTTTATTGCTTGACCATTTAAAATAACAAAAATAGTAAAATAAAAAAAATATTTTTTGCTTAATAATGTATTTAAATAAGTATGTATGTGTATCGCTGGGATTAGCACATTGAGACAATTCCGATACTAAAAAATGGCCGATTCTGATGTATTGTTTTACCCATAATTTTTAAATAGACAAACTTCTGTTGTAGGTTTCTGTTACTAAAATTACGTTAATACTGATCTGTGTATATATGTTCAGTTGTTTTTATATTAATGTGTTCCTATTTATACTAAATTTCGTGCTGTTACCTGCAAAGAGTATGTATACAAAATAACTCTTTTGTTTTTAGTTGATGAAAGAAAGTCTAAGAAGATGCAATTATTCACCCGATATCCATTTATGTTATCCCAATCGAACAGGTTATAGAGCTAGATACCGTTCAATTGTGCTTAAATTGAGTAGTGAAGGGTATATATTTTGATACAATGTCTATCTCTTCCCTTAAATGAGGTAACTACCCCACGTGGAAAATTCAGTGTCGCATGACATTGATGAAGGATAATATTTAGAAAATTGTGTTAGTAGAGGAAACACAGCTTAAATGACGACTGAGAAGATGATGAAAAATGTTGCATTAGAATTCTTTGAGACAAAGGCCTTGTTATTATAGTTTTACCAAAAGATACATCTCAACAATACTTAGTTGGTAAAACAACGGATCCCTTTTTGGTTAGGAGTTGATTGCAAAGTAAATTTCAAAAGCTGTCTTGGGAAACAAACTAGAATTACAAAAGAGTCTGGTTGCTTGCCACTTGAAAACCGGAGAGAGTGTTCAATGTCATGTACAGAAAATAACTTAAATATTTGATAAATTTGTAGTAATATAGAGCGAATTCGATAAGGAGGAGAAGGTTGTATATATATTAGCAAGTCTGCTTCAATAATTTAACATTCTTCTGAGTGCATTGGAGATTCATTTACCAAAGTAGGAAATAGTTGTAGAACGCATCCTGAACACAGATGGATGATAGTTCTAAAGAGCCAGAAAAAGGTTTACGTATAGCCACTAGGAGTGAACGGTTTCTTAAATGTTTTGGCTGGATCAAATCTGGGTACAAAAAAATAGTATTGTTAACAAATAATAAATAATACAAGTGAGTTCCCCATGGGTTGAAGGAATGTTATGGATGAACAAAGCGGTGGCGAGTAAAGGCTCTAAACAGGAAATGATTACGTACTTTTAATTAATCAATTCACCTCCTTATATATATTGAATTCAAAGGAGGGGATTATTGATTCAAGCGCAAAGAGTCATATGTGTTTTGATTAAAGTAGCAAGAAAATAGTATCCTATTTATTAAATTAACACTTGAAAACAATATTGAACAAAAATCAAGAAATTGAGAAAATGCCAATTATTTTATTTTACTTCAAATAGAACAACCATTTCATAGACACATGTAAGTCAATTATTTTTTTTTTTTCAAATTTCTGTGATAAATAATGATATCTAATAATTATAGCTATAGTTTAGAACATTTATTTCATAAAATATATTTTTATTGCCCTTGACATGGCCATCATATAAAATCTGTCATTTTTTTATTCTTTTATTGTGACAATCAATTTTTAGCTATTTAAAGTGCAATTTGCAGCGCATCTAGAGGGATAAAAAAATAGTTTGTTACTATAAGTAAATAATAATTTGTTTCTGTAAGTAAATAATAATTTGTTTCTGTAAGTAAATAATAATTTTTTGAAGAATACAAATTAGTTTCTTATTATTATTCTTTGTTAATTAACCGCATAATTATCATGAATTTAACAGGTTTAATCTTTAGTTAAAAAAAACCCAATTTTTTTGTTGAATTAAAAATTGTTTTTTTGATTAATCTATAAGCTTAATTCATTGTCCTGTTGTAAGTTATTCATCAAACAAACAAAATATATTACATACTTCAGAACAAATAATTCCAAAAAAACTCTGTGTGAACCTTGGAGCGTTTTTAAATGAAAAAATGACTTCTTAATTTGCTATGATATTTTGTGGTAATAATGATACTCGAAATGACCTTATCATAATTATTGTAAGGTCATATCGAGGCTAATAAAAGTTTCTTATATAAAATAAAGATTCTTAACAACATTTAAATTTTTTGAGAATCTTAACATTTATACTTAGAATACAAAGCCTATAATTAACAATATATATATATGAAATATTTGACTGTTGTAGTTATGAAGTAAAGAAATTAACTGGAGTTTTTTCCTTTTTGATTTTTCTTTATTGATTATTATTATGTTGATCCCCACAAATATAAAAATAAATATAAGTTAGAAATTTGTTGAGGAAAGATCAGAAACAACTCATGTAATGTTGAAATACATGTTGAAAAAGATACAAGGGAAGTTAAAAAGAATTAAACTATTGTGTTTGATAAGGGACTTTATTTTTATATAATTATTATATTTATGCCAAACCTAAATGACTGACTTCCAAAATATGTCATCAAGGAAAGTATTTATATTCAAATGTAATTGTTAATTGAAAATGGAGAAATTATTGATAAGTAGATTCTTGCGAAAAAGTTAAAAAATAAAAACAAAAAAAGTATATTAACTACTGCCTAAATCCAAACAAATATCATAACTACGTTAACTCTTCACTTTTTTATATTCATTTTAGTTATAATGTTGATGACCTTTTATCATGTGATAAACGGTGGAAAAAGTCTGAGAACCACAATAATTATTATTTTGATTTTAAGAGTAACAACAATCTAATTTCTTAAATCATAAATTTTAGTAATTATTCACAATTACATCAAAATTATTCGAAAGATATAAATTTATGGGAGTTAATAAAAAATGTCATCTTTTAATTTGCAATCAGAAAAATCCTAATTTGTCATTTCAAAATTCAAACAATATTCAATTAGAATTAAAATCTAATGTGAATTGAGTCGTTGAAAATATTTTTAATTTAGTGACTTTTTTTTTTAATTAATTAATTAAAGTACATTATACATATATACTAATTATCCATATTAAAATTATATAAAAGGTCTTTTATAAGACTATAAAGTGTAATATAGAATGTAAAGGAACTGGTTGCATAAATAAGATTAGGTCAACTTTAAAAAAGATAACTACATTTAAAGATATTTTATTTCTTTAATTATGCCAAATATCTTTGAAGTAGTGTACAATAGTCTGTAAGCACAACGTGTTAATAAAACCAAATGAAAAATAGATGATCAATAAATGAACTAAATTGAAAATCTTAAAGATGAAATTAAAATCTAAAATGAAAACTTGTTCAAATCTAAAGTGAATGATAATTTTGAGGCATTATACTTTCAGTATGAACAATAAATTTATCTTCTAAAAGTGATGCATCATAGTCACTAAACGAAAATGACATTTAATTATTGATCAATTTAATCGATTATTTGTTATCCTTAATGGACTTTTTTTTAATGTTGTTATCCTTGGCAATCAAAACAGTGCTTATATGACGGTCGGAGTCGACGATTCCCATTATTTTACCCCCATTTTTGACAATTCCCCTTCCAGAGCGTGGTGCACCTTTGACTTCAAACTTACCAAAACGGAATCGATGCAACCAAAATTGGGCGTTAGTGGATGTTACAGTATCAAAACTATAAGCACAATACTGGTATTCAACCACTTGCTTGTGTTCTTAAGAAATATCGTATTTTCTCTTTACTAAGCCAATTTTTGAAGTGCCCTCAATGTAAATGTGATTCAAACAATCACAAAACTGCCTTTCAAGTTTTGTTAGTACGAAATCTTATCTGTCTAACAAACTCTAGTGTAAACCGATTCCATTTATTCAGCGTGAGATATATTTTAAGCCATCTATTAGAAAAATAATGGATTTTTATTTACTACAACTACAATATAGGTATAGTTAGATAATTTGAGTACTAAGTGTATGGGCGTAACAAAACTTTTATTACCATTTCCAAAATTTTCATTTAAGTTTTATAGTTTACAACGGATATGGGGAATTAAGGCATTATAGGGATGATACAATTACTATCTCAAACAAAAATTATACTATACATCTACATGTTCAATTATTTGCACATTATGAAGTTAAATAATTTAATATTTATACATTTATATTACAGATGTGGATTCATTGAAAAAAAACCCAGCAAAAAACAATCATAATACAGTTATAAAACAGTATGCAGATATCATAAAATTTGTTTTTTAATTTATATTTTTTATCATGCTTGGAATTGGAAAAATTCCATTTTATCTTTTTATACACACCGAGTGGTGCATTAAACTATGACCCCTTTCAATTTTAAGCTTCATAACTTATTGATTAACAATAAAATTTCAACAAAATAAATACTATAAATAGATGTGTGCCTAAGCTCTCTTAATCATTAATGTAGCCACCCTAAAAGGCAATGATAGGTTCCAGGCGGGGGCAGAAGGCCTGAAACTTACTTTGGATGTATTCCTGTGTCATGGCGTCCCAGTGCTGGCTAACAGTGGCTTTGGTGGCATCGGCGTTTGGATGACAGACGCCGCAGGCCTTCTTCTAGACATACACCCAAAAGGTGTTGTTGAGAGAGTTGACATCGGGGCTGTAGGGAGGGCAAAAGTGTCAAAAAAAGAGTTCAAAAGACTCATGCAGTTTATTTCATTGTTGGTAATAAAAAAACCTCTCCACTTTCACAAGACTCTTTCCACCCCCTTTTTGGTAGCTCTCTGAATAGTCTGGTGTGAAACCCCGAGATCACTTGCATGGGCCCCATGGACTTGAGGGGATCGGCCTGGGCTATTTTCTGTAGCTCCTCTGGGTCCAGTTTGGCCTTTTAGATAGAGTATTTCTTCTTTTCCAACGTTTTCGACTTGCCGACGGCGTAGACGGTGGTCCTGGGGACGCCCAACTGCTTGGAGTGCACGATTAGAAACTTGTTTATCACGTTCAAGTGTCCTTTTCTCACTTGTGCGTAAGCTAAAGAGTTCAGGTTTGATTTGTTTTTTTAACTAATTGTTTATACCTTAATATATCGAATTATAAATTAGTTTCAATCCTTCAGTCTTCTTAATTATTGAATGAATGTGTGTTCAGATTTCAATGGACCACCCTGTATATATTTTATATTAAACAAATATATAATATTACTTCTAATCTAGATAGAGTGTACATTAATCTCAATAATAAAAATAAAATTATATCTAATATTAAAGTTAATTGAATTGAAAGGCAATATTTAGGTCATATTTACAATAAACTATTATCTAAAATATAATTGAACCAGTTAGTTTTTGCTATTTAAATTAGTAACAAAAATTATTTAGTTTTTATGACCTTTTATCTTATGTTCGGAAAAATAAATAAATGCTACACGTCATTACTTTTATTATTTCATAAAAAAATTATTAAAAATATTTCAATAAGGGATATTGTATTGAGTAATTATGTGGGAATGTGCCCATAATAAAACCAGAGACTATTAATAAGAATTACTTTTGGAGTTATCATTTTTGTATATTATTAATAAAAAGGGCCTCTTTCAATCATGAACAATCAAACTTACGTTTTAAAGAGACTAAAACTACAAATAATTATTATAAAATAAAGACTCTGTTTAGTTTTATCTGACATAAATAGTTCCATTTCTGTAGCATCTTGTAAACATACTCTCTCCTCTTTTTATTTTCCATTAAGATTAGGTCTCGAGATATAACTATTCCATAGATTGACTTGCAATCTTTTTATTATGATCCGTCGGTTTTGGTTGACTGTATTGACTTTCCATACATTCTGAAAATGATTGTATACGAGTTTTAAATGAATTTATCATACGAGGCCAAAATTATCGATATCTGGCGTTAAATGGACGCTAGGTATATACTATTTAAATCTCTAAAATCAGTTATGAGTCTCATTTCTCAACCACTCGGTTTTGGATCCACCATTGAGGGGGAACACAATTCCGTAACACCTGGTACTAACTCAAAAATACCTTGGTTTTTGTATTTCAGTTAATACTTATTCTGATTGTTCTTCTTCTTGGGGAGGGAAGTTTTTGGGAGCAGTGATATTTAACAGTGTATAATCTTCAGTAATCCAATCGATACCATTTTTATCAGAGGACCAGTCGTAGGCTACACATTATCCCATTTAAAAACTCCGTTATATTTCATGATTAAATGGTTGAGTTTAGATTTTGATTTAATTTCGAGGGTGTTACAATATAACGTTGGGGAATCTTTCAAAATTATTCCAAGTTTTTTTTTGAAGGGAACAGCTTTTCCCAAATCAATAGACAAACAACTATGGAAGTAGGCTTGCATTTTATTGGTGGGATAGTAATACTTGAATCTACTTAACCAGTTCTTCATTTTCTCTTGGATATGAGAGAATCGTTTGATCTGCAAATGTAGGACCTATAAACGGCATATTACAAAAAATATATATTTTTAAAACTGTCCTAAGCTTCAAAAGATAATTCAAAGCCCGGACAATATGAAATAGTTAGTTACACAAGACAAATAATTCCAAAGTATTTTTGATGTAGTGCAATAATTAATAACCATTTATTGGTGTTTTCGAGACTAACCAAAAGTAGGATACTTGATACACCAGGAGGAGACATGCTACAGTGTAGGATTAGACATGTTACAATGGGAGGAAACATGTAAAAACTGTAATATATACAAGCATTTATATTACTTTTTAATTACAGTTTGTAAATACTTATAATTACATATATAAGATAAACAAATAAAACATTTACAGAATGGAGCACAGTTAATAATAAAAGTAAAAAATATATATATATTTTTACTATTTACTGTTACTTGATCATTAAAGTATATCATGAAATTACACACAAAAAACCCAACCATAATTTAACATAATATATATATAGTACGAGTATAAATAATAAAAATGGGGTGTAACAAGTCTCCTCCATATTGTTGGAATGAGAATAAATTGTATGAGCTGAATATTGAAACAATAATATATTACAAGCAAGTTAATTAATTGAAAAAAATGCTAGACCTTTAATAAAATAAAATTTAAATCTCATATTTTATAATATAAATATATCTCAAAAAACAGTCGCCTAACATGTTTACTTTTTGGGTCAAAAATTTCAATGTCGAAATTCTCCATAACTGTAAGCATTAGACAACCTTGGTTTCATGTTGATTTGATAAACAAAGGAAGACATTCAATTGTATTAGAACAGGTGGTTAGATAACTTTACATTTTATAGTTATTGGCAGTGTAACATATCTCCTCCGTAACAAGTATCCTCACTCTCCCCTACTTCCTTGAATTAATACATCTACTTTTCCTCGGAACTTTTCATAATATATGCAACCTCTCAACATCCACGTTCAATATGTCTTTTCTCAATTTTTTTTTATCGTCGTTGTCAAGATGTTATGGTTTGATTAACTTTGACTGAATTGCTTACAATTTTCTCTGACACGGGATTGTTAAAAACTAGACATTTAGAAGTATTTGAAGATAACTAATTGCAATTTCACTCACTTGTATAATTAATTATGCCTTGAAATTGTTTGCAGAACCTTAAATTCCAACTGTGCCATGATTGATACTTATAACTACAAATTCATCAGCACTAACTAATCTTGAAAGATTGTAAAATAAATTGATACTTTTTACTATAATATATGGATATAACAATAAAATTCTATTCATTGACTTAAAGTAATACACACTAGGGTACTATGAATACATAAATTATAATACAAATAATCCCCATACCACATTTCTATAAATAAATTATTTTTATATACACTTAGAATATCCACAAAATTGTACTTAAAGAGCCCAGCATCACAATAAAAGAATGACAAATTGCCAAATTTTATTTGAAATACCATGTTGGGCCCAATATAAGTTTTTAAAATAAACTAAAATATTAATATAAATTTTTAGAGGACGGATACAAACAACTAATGCACAATAAAATACAATAATAAAGTGAGGTTTTTAAAGATCCTAGAAAAGTGAAAAAAAAAAAATCTTCTATAGGATAAAGGGCTTTTATTTTCTAGGTTTAGATATTTTATTTTTACTTATCTCACCCGTTCAACTTTCTTCCTTATATAAATCAATATTTTGGATTACAATTATATTTTTCAACAAATTATCATCTATTTCTATTTATAAATTATTCATATTAATCCTTAAGAGAAGCCGCAAATATTTAATAGTATTCCTCACATATTAATGTGTTTCTTTATATTGAAGAATTAGCCGGAAAAAAATGATATTTCTATTTGTCTATTAATGCAAAGGTACAATACCAACTTTGCCTCTAAGTATTTAAATTTATCAGTCTATACCAATACATTTACTGGTTTGTAGTTTTTGTACTTCCAATATTCAATTATTTTTATCATCAAATACATTATTTAGTATTCATTCAATTACGAAGTACTTTTTCTGTTAAATGAACTTATTATGTGGTGCAATCATCTCTTTCCAGTTATGGTAAAATTTTTTGGTTCAAAAGATATTTCTAAATTTTTGCACAAATGTTACAATTTTTGGCACAGAATAATATTTTCTCAATTACATAGAAACAATTGAGATAATGAACATAATTACCTGTATTTTTAAGTGCAAAATATGAGCTACATTACTACATAAAGAAGATTTATTACCTTTTTTAAAGAAAATATAAATAAACGACTTTTAACACTAGAAAACCTAAGTACCGTTTTCAACACTTTATGATTTTCTAAGTTTACGCAGTGTACATATCAAAACAAACTTCCTTTGACAATTATTATTTATCCTTAAGTAATTATATATAATATTGGTCAAATTAATTTTTTATATATTTAAGATGAATAAATCGTCAACAGTCAAAGTGTTGAAAACGAGTAATCCAAAAATTTTTTTATGGTCTACAAAAACTCAACAAAATATATGAATCAATTTTGTCAATGTACGAGATGTTTTTCAAACTGTAAAGTTACTTCTATATTTCATGAATATTTGGTTTTTGGAATTATTTTTCCTACAGTTTCATTTTATACTTATTATTATTTAGTAATGTCTAAGTTTTGTAGGCACATATATGTACGTAGGGAATTAGCCCCTTGATATGTCTTATTTTTCCTAAATACTTTAGCAAACGTTTTAATTTTTGAAGTTTATCTAAAAAAAGCCTTAACATCAAGTAATTAACGTCGATGCTGAAATTAATTATACCTAATAATTATAGAAATTCAAATTGGAATCGTCAACTGATTCTTTTGCTTTTGGGGGATGCCCCTCCAGATGCGTATAAAAGTGTTTATGTAATTCCATTCAAAGATCCTTATGAGCAAACCGATGAAAATAGGGATAACGAAGAAGCAATTGATAAAGATCCCAATCTTGGAAAAGGTTTGTTGAACTCTGTTACTGAGCTTTGTACTAATCATCAAGATGACTTAGACGTAAATGAAAAGTCCAATTTTGATAAAACTCAGCCATGTTTGTAAAAAAAAAAAAAAATATATGTAAAAATAGATGTATATCGGATTTTTTTTTCCATTTGTAGAAAAATACAACGAAGAAACCATCTTTCAACTGATAATTGATTGCTATAACGAATTGAAATGTTATAAGAATGCAGTCCCCGTCCTAATATCGCATCCAAAGTAAAATTCCACCATATCAAAATTTAATTGAATAACTTAAAAAATCCATTCGATACCGATTATACCAAAACTACCAACGACTTCTCAAAATTATTCATAGTCGACTCCTGTGTAGAAAAAAATATAAGTGGAGACGAAACGATATGCCTGCCACTCAAACAATCCAAGCTTTAGTGACAAGTTGAGTAGTGATACAATTTGAGAGAGTAATGCCATATCATGTACGTAAATAGCTATCTCAAAGCCCCACACAAAAAAAATATGTATTGGCAAAGAAGGAAAGACTCAATTAATATCTTAATAAAAGAGCAATATCTCAAAATAGATTTGTGGTAACACATTTTGCCAACAACAACTAACCGAATATCTACGATCCCTCTTTTGGAGAGTTTCAATGCTCTTTGAAGACATAAACAGAACTGCAAAAAAATATGAGTTTTTATTTATTTTGAAAGCTGTTACCATTATTATTAACTCTTGAAGACACCACATCTATATATGAAATTTCTGAATATATTTGGCTGGATGAATCGATGGTCAAATCTTTCTACCCCACAGCTTGAAAAGATACTCCAAATCAAACCCAACACTATTGGAGTCTAAGATTTAGGTTTGAGCTTCATCTTCCATCGAGGTTCTTCATTGCATTCCTTATGAAGGAGCCAAAACACAATAAAATGGTTATGAATGGGGATAAAGCAGAGATGTTGTTTATGAACTAATGGAAAAAGAACAAATATCCTAATGTTGTCAAGTGGTCGTATATAACATTTTTATTAGTTTTGACCTCATGGACAACTTGAGAGATAAAAAAAAAAGTTGGATTACTATGGTTTGTTTGATCTAATAGACTCTATTCAATTTCCATTCCATCAAAAGAGGAATCAATGAAAATGAAAAAAGGAGGAACCATAGTACACTTTCAATGATAATGATAAAGTAATCATTGTTTGAAAGGACGCAGAGACCAGTTTATATTGCAAACAATTTTATTGAAAAAGATACAAATGGAAATTGCAATCCCTATTCTAGAGATACTATGAAAAAATCTAGAAGTAAATCAGCCTCAATTCTACAATAGTTTACAACAACACTTTGGAGGGGTTGGCCAATTGGATAATATGTTTTCAAACTATGCAATAAGTTTACAAAGAAAAAATGATATTTGTTATTTTATTATTGGTTATGAAATGGGAAAATGGTTCAAGCATGGTGTTTTTATTAAAAATAATAGTGTAATTTTAAATTCAAATGAGAGAAAAAAATTTAAAAAATTAATTTTACACAAGATTATACAAAATCCTAGGTAACCAATCATGGTGAAACTATCCACACTATTATTTTGCCAAACTTAATGTATAAAACAAATATTTTTTTCAGTACTTACCGACAATGTAGGGCATCTAATTTTCAAAACAAATAAACGAAATGTGTGTGCGTCTTGTTCGTCAAGATGCATACATAGATGCAAAAAGTGTGACGTAGGTTCGTGTGCCAATTGTTTTGAAAAATACTGTATTTCACACTTGTAAATAATTTTTATCAATGTATATGAGAAAAAAATTAAAAATTAGTCATAACCCTATTTATTATCATGTCATCATCTTAATTTATAAGTATTACATTTTTGTAGGAGATTTTCCCAAGCGTACATATATGTAAATGCCCACTAACAGTACAAGTGCCACTTTTAATCAAAAAATGATTTTGAATATGAATATACGTATTAATAGAAGCCATTTTACAAAATTTCATCAAAAAAAAAAAAAATTCTAGCATTTCTACAATCGTGAAGTAGTGTGTTAATACAGGATTGCTGATTTCTTTTTAAAAAATGATGATATTATTATATTTATATTTCTACTTAATGGAAGTTGACAGTGAATTTATCTTTTATGACCAGTGTTGTGTCAGTTTATATTTAGTCAGACGGCTTAAGGAATAGTCATTAGGAGCGAAAGTCCTACTATGAAAATAGAACAAATTAATAAAGACTAAAACCCCTAATTATGGCTCTCCATTGTAGGTTTATCTTCCTAAATATTTATATAAGTTACGTTTAAATTCACTTAATTCCTGAGAAAAAAAAATGTTAAGATTTTTTTAAAGTTATTTTTATAATAAATACTTTGTTAAGGGTATGAATAATGCCCTATTTAATGATAAAATAGAGTATTTAAAGCATAAATCATTTTTCATTTTACCTCTTTATTGTAGGATCTATTTAGACGAAAAATATTATTAAATATTATGTTTTGTTGTGATTTCATGGATAAATATAGGCATTTTTATCTCTTTAATACAAAGTGATGAAAGCCAGTTGTTAAATTAAATTGATTTTTTTGTTTTTGAAAAAACTTCATTTCCGTCTTAAAATATCGCTTTCGAGATACCACAGATAACGTTACTTAATCATTTTTCCTCGTGACGTATGTAACAGAACTTACCTAATTCATTCAATTTTTTTAAATTCCTCATTTATTTAATTATATCACTATATAAAAGCACACACAAAATTATGTTATAGGCACAAGATAGATCGTAATAAATAAAAACAGAAACTATGATCTAATATAAAAAAGAACGTTTTTCCGCAGTGATGAATTATACCATTTTAACAAAAAAAAAAACTACACGCAGAAGAGAGAGGCACTATTAACTGGATTCTTAATGCTTAATATGTTCAAACATAGAATGCTTGACACTAGTAATGAGAATTCGGATCTTTCGGCTAGGGTCACTAAAAAGAGTAAATTGACTCATGGAGGACGTGGATACCGAAATCACCAGAATTTTGGCCAATTCAGTGAGGCAGCATGCCAAAACACTCAATGTCAATTATTTGCCTGTGAGAGGAGGTATATGAAGGATTTGAGGAAGGCTTCTTATGTACGATGCCATTGACAACTGATTTCAAAGTAACTAAGGGCCACCGGGTCAAGAGAGGCTAGAAATTATTGGCTTGATTAAGCCGTGAATCACCCTCCTCGCCAGATCGTCGCACTCTCAACTATTGGGGTGTAGTCTAGAAGAGAGCCTGTACTACCCATCACCAAATTTTGGATGATCTCAAGTCCTCTATCGAGAAGCAGTGGACGACTGTGTCAGAGGCTTTTATCAAGAAGTGCTGAAACCCCTTCAGGATCAGGTTGGAGGCTACTGTAGTAGCTAAAGGGAATCATTTAGAGAAATAGAAAGATACATCAATAAAAAAGTCTGTGATAAAGCCTCAATATAGCAGTCCTTTTCTTTCTCCGAAAAGTATTTTATATTTGTTTGTTATCAAAGAGTCCACGATTTTACCTCACGTTCACATTTACGTTCAATCTGAATAAAAATTTTATACTCGTATACATATCTAAAATTTATTAGAAAATGAAACTATATTTTATCTTCTTTTATACTTTTTTGAGGAAAAAATTGACATTCAATTTAAATAAAAAGTTAGAATTTATCATAAAGAAAAATATTAATTTTTATATTCTTATCAAAGTCTAATTGACATTTTTTAAAGCAGAAATATTAGACTTATTGTACATTTTTCATATGAAATAAACTATTACATGTAATTTTTTTATTAATACATGTTAAGTATATTATAAGTTTGAATAGTAAATATTATTTATACCGACTTTTTAACATAAGGGATATAAACCTGTTTTAAATTTTTTCATAAATACTTATTATATCTTGTTAGAAAAGCAAAGTGAGGCCTCATACTGTACTTTTTAAAGCTTATCTGTGTATAGATTTGCTCTATTAAAATCCCATATAGACTTTCTACTCTACGTGTCAAAAGCGTGCAGTCGTTGTTTAATAACTAACTTTGAGTTCCCGTGACAGCTGAGCTTGTTGAGGTAGACCATTGTTTATTGTTTTAATGGACAGCCAAAAATCTTTGGCGTCAGTCAAAAAATGGCATCAATAAACAAAGTTTTTATTACAAAATCGGGGAAACAGCAGAGTGCCCTTGTTGCAATCTGCACCGAACAAGATAATGCAGGTGGTAGACTGGAGGGGCTGTAAATTTTTTGTGTTTTACAAGAAAATTTAATATTTGAATTTTTTTTCCAAAAATTTAATTTTTTGTGGATGGCAGTATATTTTTTGACTTTGTTTTTTAAAATATACAAATTCCCCTGAAAATCAATTAACGACCCCTTGATATTGGTTTCGTGACCCCCATTTGGGATGGAGCCCCATAAGTTGGTAACCACTAGATGAGCATCAAATTCCTCAGGAGACCCATTTTTGAGGGGTAATCTTCCAGTTTTAAACACTGTAAAAAAATGACAGATTCTACTCAAGGTAACTTTGATATTTATAAGTATACCCTTGCAAATAGAGCATCAGTGTCGCTCAATAAATCATGAGTGCGCTCCCACTTTTTTTTTAGTATAACTGATCACACTCATGCAGAATTGGGTAGTCTCTCCAATTTTTTTTTACTTACATTTTCCTTAAAATTTTAATGTGAGAGTTGTTCTTTTTTCTTGATCTAAAACCGTAAGTGTGGCCGACTAATGTTTTACCTATAATCCATAGTAATCGGTTATACCATAAACGGTATCCATAACTGTAGATATCTGGGACGTCCAATTTTGTTGGAGAAAATATTATTGTCTGTCGTATAATACTACTGGGACACTTCTTCATCGATTTGAATTATTCAAGTTATTAATATTGAGTTGATAGAATTGACTATTATTTTACACTTTTATATCCAAAATTATCTAAACACATTACGTAATTTTCTTGAATCAACTCGTTTTAAAATAAAATGTACCAATAATAAACAAATTTTTCCACCAAAATATTGTTCAACGATTGCTACTCACGCTGTTTGTCAAAAAAAAAAAAATCATTGCTAATTTTTAAACTAATGTTCATTTTACACTTTTGATATAAACCAGCTTGTATTTTGAAATTTTGTACTACATATCAAATTAACACATGCTAAATCCAAAATACAAATAAAAAAAATAAAAATGTGAAATACTTTATCTTTTATATTAAAAAATGATTTATTAAAGTTATTGAACCTATTTTGGATTTCCTCATGTTTAGAAAAAAAAATATCATTGAATAATCTTTAATACATAATTTTAAACAATATAAAACGTTAGCAACAATCAATAAAAGTACTTTACGACGTATAAAAGTTGAAGTACTTCATTAAATATCAAAGAACTCTTTAACATGTGATTTTTATCAGGTATAAATTGACAAACGTTCAAGACTTCCAATTTTATGTTTTTTCATTTAATCATCAAATTCTTGAATGGTTTTAATATTTATCGATGTGGAATACAAGTTGGAAATTTGAAAAGCTGTCAATTTTGTCAAGATTCATCCGTCTAATGACGTCTATTTTTTTCCTGGTAGAAACTTTGTTGTATTCAAAACTTAAATGAAGTTTTGGGCATCGGGATGACAGTTGCTTCAGATATAAAGAAGATTGAATTTACACAGAAGGAACGGTGTACAAGAATTTTGATTTCCAAAGAAAGTACTTTAGGTCAAATTAGTATATATTTTAGAGGAAAGAGGGTAAATGTTTTGAAATTAATAAAATTCCGGGACGTTGCTAGCTTTCATCATTTGGCCAGACTAAGATCCAGACTGTAAATACTTATATAAATGGGTTTGTTATATGTATATGATAAACGTTTTTCGGAGGGTCTGTTGGAGCCTCTTAAGAAAGGCCTTACGACGCACCTCCTAAAATTTGAGATTACATAAGAATTCTTGTTACTTTTTTTATTAAAAAAATTGATTTTGATCTTTTGATATTTTTAAATTGAAATTTATTTTATATGTTTGTATTTTGTACATTTAGAAACAATCTTTACTCTATATCAAGTTAAGAGACAAACCTTTTTATGATCCTTCATTTTACTTGATTTTTGTATACATTTTATCTGCCACTTCAAAGGTAATGTATTTCTTAAAGCCTTGTATCAAAAGTTTCACTGTTAATAAGGAGAAAGAAAGTTTCTAATATATTTATATAGTATAAGCATTATGTTTAATTTCAAACTAAAAGATTTAATTTAAAAAAATAATTATTAATTATTGTAACATATTAATATTTAATTCTATATAAAATTACTTTTAAACGATTGATTTTACTTATTGAGAGTAATTCCAAAAAAAAAAAGAAAAAATCTACTATTTTGAAAAATGGATATTTTGGAAAAATAATAATTTCGTTTACTTCTATACTTTGAGGTTCTTTAGTTGTATTTTTATATGGAATAATAAATTAAAACAGAATATACATTCCCGTCAAAAATTATTCACTGATCCACAAAGCCGAAATATCTACCGATATTCAAGGTAGCTTAAGGTGAAAAAAAATTATAATACTTAAAAATGGTCAAAATTACATCAAATATCATGAATCTTTTTGGCTTGGATTATATAATTTTCTGCTTTATAAAATATAAATGAATATCGATTATCCTCTAAAAAGAGAACTATTTAATCATTTCAAAGTCACAACTTTAAAGTACACATATTTATATGATGTATTGTTTTCGATTAAAGAATTTTACTCATAAGTAAAATGTCAATTGTAATAAAATAACTATATAAATTAATCATTTGGGATTTTTTTTCATGTGCCTACATTGAAAATTCATTTTTAATAATAAGTTAATGGAAAAAAAAGTTTTTTTGTTAAAAGAGATATTAATAGAAGAAAAGTAACACAACAGTTTATTTTTCAGTATTTGAATACTTTAGTTTTTAAATTTCTTTTTTCTCCTATTTTTAAAGAACTTAATTGCCGGATATAAAACCAAATTTAAACAAATTTGTAAAAAAACTAAGAAAGAGGAACATATATAGTGATAAGTTTATTACCAAATTATATTTGATTATAAATATTATTTTGATATAAAGTTACATTCTCGTAATACATTGTAAAAAGTGAATTTCTAAGAATTGAGTTTAAAAATATTTAGAATTTTTTTAAAATTATTTATGAATGAATGAATATAGTTATGTTGCGGAAAATATGGCTCTTTAAATCGTAACTTTACTCAAAAAACGTGCTTTAAAAATAGGCTTTAAAGGCAAAACCTTTTGCAATTGGCGGTTTTTGTTATATATCACAATTAATTTATTTATTTTTATGTATTGGGCCCACTCTTATTTTTTACTCATCTTTATTACTCAAATTTTGAGAGTTGAGTGTAATTTTTTTTTACAATTTTTCTATATAGCAATAATGTAGATTACATAATTAGCTGTCGATTGCTAAGAAAAGCATTGTCCTAATCGCCACCATGAGCACATTGTACGAGAAAATTTACAATATCTCCATGCACAGACACATTATAGATCGTCTTCCTCCAGGCCCAGTCTGATCCCCGATGGTGTTTTGGGGTAATCTGAAGTCCTGCCATCTCAATCCTCTTCTCGTACGGTGTATTCATGGTGGCGTCAAGGAAAATATTTTATCTTAGCAATTAACCGCAAATTATGTGTTTTACAATATTGTCCATAGGAAAGTTGAAAAAAAAAAAGAATCTAAACATAAAAATAATAATGGTTGTCCCGGTAAATGGGTTAAGTATTGGTTTTAACAATCAATTGAGCTTTTTATTGATAGTTTATACTTGTATATAAATTTTAGTATTAATTACATCTTTTACATCTTAATCCGTGGTAAATATATTTATCAGTGTATGATTGTACCCCTTATTTCACTAGTATCATTTATCACCTCTTCCCCCGGCCCTTTGATATCCGTAATAAAGTAGTTTTCTTGAAATACTACAGCTTTAATGATCATTTTTATTATTTTTATGACGTTTCAAGGCCTGAATTTTTTTGCTTAGTATTATCCTTTTTATAAAAATATGTTGGGGGATATTTAAAAATGGTGCCTTTAAAAAAATTATTTTTCTGAATTAAGATCAACTTATTTTACCGGTTGTTGTTCTATCAACAAATAACTATTTTTTTAAACTTACATAATGATCTACAGATCATAAATGATTTTCTTTTATAAAGATATCAAATACATAAAATTGATAGCATATCATTTAAGTGCTAATACAATGTTTCATATATTTTATGAGTTTTATACGTGATTGATTCTCTACTTATCCAATAAAAAAAGGTAAAAACAGTTTTTAGTAATTGCTTCTAACATGTGAGAATAATGTATGTATATAATAACATCTATCAAAAATCGATCCAGAACTATTAAATCAAACAAAACGTAATTTTTATATTAATTGATAAAAAACTTTACAATTCTCACCGGTCTGGAAAGTTGAGAAGCCGATAGCTATAATTAAATACAAAATATTTTGATGGTCTTTGTTGCATACAATTTTAAATTTAAAAGAAACAAAACTATTTGGCTTTTATGTTATTTTTTAAGACAAAACGTACTCAAAAACATATTTTACTCTTCATTTGTAGATGCACTACCTCCAATGAATTTATGAATTTATTTATCAATGCTACTGTGTAAATGAATATAATGTTTGAATTATCCCTAATAATGGAACGATTAGTTGTTAAATATGTATACCTAATTTGTATAACTGCTTTCTCTTTGAGTAGAAAGAAATATACAAATGGTTACAGCCAGTATTGCAGCCAGTTCTATGTACTTTTATCAGCAAATTGTTAATTAAAATATAATTTCAAAACAATTATTCAACCCTTTCACACCGGACGGACTCTAGTATCCTAAAAATCCAACATTGCTTTCTGTATTAATGTTTAAACTGAATATTCAATCCTGAATTGATCATTCAGATTCTTTTCCTCATTCAAAATTTATTTTACACTTATAACTTTTTTCTTCAAGAAATAGATTTGTTTTTCAAATATATATTTGTATGTGTACTTAAATATTTATACTTAAATTATTCTTTAGTTTATAATATGTGCTTAAGAAGTTATTGTTTGAATTTTTGACTCTGATGTACCACTAGCTATAAAGAGAGTTTCCTTGTAAACGTATCAACTAGTATATTCTAAATTTCTTCTGTTTAATATCCTCTATTTTGTTTGTGATATTTGAATACATTTAGATGAGTCAAATATACATAATTGAAAACAAAGTCATTTAGTAATATTTTCAATTTAAAGGGAGTCTTATTAGAGACCAAATTATACTCTTTTTCATGAAGTGGATAGTAAGAATAATAATTTAGTGATTATTTGGCAAATGATTCAGATATGGAATTTATCGCCGATGAAAAAATTCCAACAGCAAAACCAAATACGATTAAAAGCGAACTAAACAACGCAAATGAAGTAACAACATCCACATTATAATTAGATTATCTTTGGGAATATCAATGAAAATAAATTCAACTACTATAGAAGGCTTCGAAATAGAGAATTGCTCTTTTTCCTTGTTAAAGAAAGGTGCAGGCTGACACATGATATAATAAAATCAAATCCAATGGTGTAAAAAGTAGAGAAGAAACCAAAAGGGCACCAACAAAAATTCTATAACGATCAATATGGAAGATTCAAGATCACTAACAAATGTTCAGAAAAAAAAAATGAAAGGTTAGATACCATAGGTATTGTTTCAAAATTAAATGTTATGGCAAAGGTATAAAGGAAAGAGAAATATGAGTTTTGCAACTTTCAATCAAACCATCAGGTTTGTAGCGTGTGTTTAAACTGTGCTACTTCTCCAAGGCAACACCTCATTCCAACCAATGCATATATTGGGTAAAAAATATCTGAAGGTTGAGGAGTCCTACAAATAACTTCACTATGCTTTTAAATAGATATAATAAAAATATTGAAATTTTATTATTTTCAAGAGGAAAAACTTCATATGAGTGAATCTTTCCAAGCTTTTAATGATTTTTTTCAAAGCTTTCTCAATTTCTTGACATATTGTACATGTAGTAAAGCGTCTGATAATTTTAAGCTTAAAAAATTTCCTTTCTACAAAATAAATTAACTTACTTATCATAATAAATAGTTATGACAAATTGATAATAGTCGGTATTATTTTATTTTTTAAATCGATTAAAATGATTATGTTAATTTAATAGAAGTTACGATCTTCCCATCAACTTTATGCAGAACATTACTCATCCATTTTACGAATGGTACAACATCTAATTTTTAATAGTATATTTTTTAGAAATGCAATACTTTTAAAAACTTAACAAAGTGGCTCAATCGACAACGCGTTTGGGAGAAATTATTCCCTTGAACTCAATGTTTGTAAATTCGTGCCCGGTCACTCATAGAGAAAAAAATATTCTTTATGCATATTGACTTCAATAACCTAAGTCAGATGGAGTAATTTTTATACTATAATGTTTACGGATACTTAATTAGTGAAACTCCCTTTGACCAATAAAAGGAACATTTAAAAATAAAATTGACAAACATAATAAATCACGCCATCTTAAAACTAAAAGAGAATTATTTAACTAATGATACCATAGCGGCTAAAATTTTCAGTCGGATAATTCACATTTAATAACAGTATATGACTTGAAATTGACTAGATATTTAATTAAAAAAATATTTGAAAGATAAGTATATAATATATTTTCTCTCAAAAGTAAATGTTCACCAACTAATAAATACAGAAAAATTGATAAAAAGTTTTAATATAACTGTTTCATTTGAATATAAGAGGATTTGACAGCTAAATATTAAACATAACTAGTTGAAAAAACATGTGGCTCTAAAATGACCCAAATATAAAGTGATGTGTTATACAAATTTGACGTAGTTTAACCGGTAGTGATACAAAGAGGTTACATACCTTGCTCTATTTATTCCCAATTTATTTGACTTATTAAAAGGGTTGGGTAATAAATTAGGTTCTTTTTTAAATTCTCTATGACGTTCCTGTACCAGTATTAGTGTTGTTACAATTCAAAAATTCTTTCTAGAAATATATAAAAAATTATGGTAACTTTAAATTTTCCCCCTATCAAGTTCAAAATAAAATATTTGCAAATTTTGTTGTTTTAGTCAAATGTATATTGTGCCTACGTTATAAACTTTAAGTATCTGAAACATTAAATTAATAATTATAAATATGTACTTGAATATATATTCATTGTATATCCTTTGCGTCTTACCTTCATTAATAGTTTCTAACAATAGATAAATGTTATACATATATAAAAGGTTTAGATTCATAAAGAGTTATTAAAAATATAAAAAGATAAGATGCTCACAATGTGAGGTATTTTATTCATATAATTTATAAACTATTCTATGCTGTTCCTCAATAATGCTATAAGGGCAATAATGTATTAACGTATTCTTAGCAGTTTTGTCTCTCCTCTTCGTACTGCAAAGAGTCACTTGTATCTTGAAGAGTTTTGAGGAGGAATTTCGAAGATTTTTTTTGCAAATGAGACCTCCATTTTTAATATATTTTGATTTTTTCTACTTTTTTTTTATTCTATTACATGACCGGGCTCCAACCTACGAATATTGAGTTCAAAAGAATAATTTCTCCGGAGGCGACTGAAAATTTAATCGCTATGGTCTCATTAGTTAAATCATTCTTTTTTAGTTTTAAGAAGGTGTGATGTATTACGTAAGGCGATTTTATTTTTAAATGTTCCTTTTGTTGGTCAAAGGGAGTTTCACTGATTAAGTATACGTAAGCATTATAGTATTACAATTACTCAATCTGACTTAGGTTATTGAAGTCAATATGCATAAAGAATATTTTTTTCTCTATGAGTGACCGGGCGCGAATTTACATACATTGAGTTCAAGGGAATAATTTCTCCCAAACGCGAGAGTTGCAAAACACAAAATAAATTTCCAACGATATTGGAGTTTGACTATCTGTGGAAAGGTAGTGGGCCAAAAACAAAGCTGGTGACGACCTCAAAAATAAAACTATTAGAGAGAGGAAGAAGAAACTTTCAAGAACAGCTAAAGACACCTTTGCAAAAGTCTCTGACATAAGACATCAAACTGCACGGAAATTGGCCACAAAACTAACGAAGATTAATCATCTCATGAAACTGGGAGAAAACATTTGAGTGAATATCTTAATTGTCTTTCATACAAGCCCCAGCTTTACCCAATATTCAATAGAAAAACAACTCAAAATCTACAAGAAGAGAAGAAATTAGGCGTTTTGGAGTTGAGGATGGTTTTATTTCTGATGAGTCCCCATTTCAGTTGTTCCACCACCCCAATCCACAAACTAATCGAGTATGGGCTTGTGGTATGTAATACATTGAGACCACTGAAACTGTTAGATTTCCCCTGAAAATTCATGTATGTTAACTTATGGTCAGCAGAGCACTGAGCAAGATGCATATTATGTCCCAAGAGGAAAATATTACAGCCGAATACTATGTGAAGAAAATCTTGCGAAGTCTCTTCTGTCAGCAATATAAAGAGGCAAAAAATGGATCAACTGTGAAAAGGAAACTTTTTCTATTAAATGTTAGTATTTACTTATTTGAGACACAAACACACATTCTGTAACCAAAGACTGTGGGCCCCAAAAAATTACTAAATTACATGTTTACAGTATCAGTTTACAGTATCCCCTTATGATCATTGGAACTCCATAAGCCCCATTTATATTGTTAACACTTGTTACAGCTTCCAGCTAGCTGTAAAGGGCACTAGAAAAGTCGACGTAGGCTAAATATGAATGTGGAACAAGAGCTCATTTTATGTATCCACATCCAGATTCAATCATCTTGTCTCGAACTACGCCCAGAAGGAAAAGGGGAGCGAGTCAGCATCTGGTAAGTTTTGGTGCCACATTGTTTTCAGCCAGAATAGAATGTTGATCCCCAAGAAAGACTGTGTAACCTTTGTTGTTTCTGTCGTTGCATCATCCTATTGAAACTTGTCTCGATACCTTCTTCACTTTGAATTTGGTGGATTTTACTCTATATTCGCCATCTTGTTTTAAATGATTTAAATAAAATATTTAACATAAAAAGATAAAAAATTAATTAGAAAATTGCACTCTTACCTAATTTACTTTGAATACCTATTTCATACACGACCATTTTATTTCAAATGGTGTGCTGTGAGACATTTCCTAGAAAAGAATCAATGTACAAAGTAATTTATACTTAATACTTTTAATTATAATAGTTTATCTTTGAATTTGGTTAATGTAAGCATAAAATACACCTATTTTAATATGTTTATAAAAAATTTCAAGTTTGAATCCGATGATTAAATTGTCTTCAATTCAGTTATTTCTTCCTACATCTATATGCTACTTATATTGGCGATAGATTAACTATTGAACCAGCTCTTATCAGTGTCCCTCAGGTCTTTGTAGTTTATTGAAAATTTAAGTCTTTTATCTATTTGTCATCAATAGATAAACCTTTTTTCTCAATTTTTTTTCTAACTGTCCTAAATAATTTTTGCATGTGTTTGGTTAAATTTGATTAAAAAAGAATTAATTATGAATATTAGATAATACCTTTTATGTCCAAAAAATATTCCTTCTTTATAAGTGGAATAAGTCTAATGTTTGATCATAATTTGTTCTGAATTAAAGACAAAAAGCTTATATTTTTAAGATCAGCTTCAAAAATTAATACTTGACAAGTTATATAAGTTTGTTACTTAAAAATAAAATATTTTTGTATAAGTTTTAAAGGATTGACCCCAGATGATAGTTTATTAAACAACCCATATTTTTTTTTTTCTATAGGTGATTATCATATATTCAGATGTTAAATAATCTAGACCTCATTTGAAGGGCAAAAATTTGTTGACTAGTGTACAAATATTGTATTGTTTATGTTATAGTGTCAATTACTTATTTCATACTTTCTAACTTTTTCAAAATTTATTATTAAAAAAAGATTATAACTATAGTGAAAAAAAAAATATTTTGTAAAAAAATTGAAATCGAAATAAAGGAATTAGGATTGAAAATTAATTTTTACTTATGATACAACTGTGAATATATAACATGTAAATGTAAAAAATTTAAAATTGGATGATTGTTCTAAACTTAAAAATTAGGGTTTTTATTTCATTCTCTCAACCTTTAAATCGGATTTAATGCAGAAAATATTTACCTCAGTCAAAAATTGTAACAATTAAACGAGACTCAGAGGTAGCCCTTGGCTCTTAAATTTTTCACTAAAATCGTAAATTTATAAACATTTGCTGACTTTTGAAATATCGAATATATTAATTTGAACCACTACGCAGAAGAGAAGAGTGCACCAAATAATGGATTGCATTTTAGAAAAAAATGTGCTGTCATAAAATAGTTATTAAATAATCCGGTTGACACTAAAAAACATCTTATATTGAAACACTAAAAAATATTAAACCAGTAAAGGTATTGATTAAGTTTATTTAAGCTTAGACAAACTGCGAGTCCATAAAATAGAAAAAGGAATTAAAGCTGGATAACAAACTAGGGAGTTACAAATCCCACTGACTACGTATATTAATTAATTTATATCCACTTTCTGCGAGTATGTTGTATATATATATATATACTTGCTTTCTGAGCTAATAATCAAGTATTTTTAATAAATGATACAGTGGTGTATTTTGTCAAATATGTTTCCACAGAGATTAGAATAACTTTATTGAAATGGTGATTAGTAGAAAATTATTTATATACAACAGCATCACAAAAATCAATTAAGGCAGTAATTAATTATAAATTGTCCTTGGACTTTTTCTAATTTCAAAAAATCGAGTCACACTTTGAGCCGATTTAATAATTGTTAGAGTAGACTCAACACAAACTATGTGGACATAATATGTAACTAGGGTGTTAGATCTGAAGGAGATAATCCCAATTAACAGTGAGGAAGACATTATCTCCTCTCGGGGATTATCCTAGTTGTTTCATCAGAAAGAAAGTTAAAAATGATGTCATAGACCAACAAAATCAGAAGAAGGTAAAGTTTTTCATTCCTAGGATTGGTCCTATAGGTCTGAAATGACGTAGTTACTAACTACCAATGTTATTGGAGCAAGAAAATCCTAGATCAAACACAGCAGATATATAAAGTAACTTTCTTTGTTTTTCTCTATATTGACGTCCTTAGACACATATTTGTTTGGTTATATTTAATGGATAAAAAGTAAATAATCTAGTAGTAGAAATTTATTTATTCCATAGATTCCATTCATTAATACTATATTTAGGTTTTTTAATTATGATGTGTGAGGCTAAAAAGTATGATACTCGAGTATTACACGCTGTTGTATATGTACCGTTAAATTGTAAAACAGGTTGGACCTATAAAAAAAAGACTGAAAGGAGAGAGGAGACTGGTTAGGAAATAAGTCCTGGGACCAATCTAACACAAGTAAGGATAATTCAGATATTCCATGTAGAACAGGCTAGTAATTTTTCAAATTGAAAATTTATAACAAGAATAGATCGATCCCTAAAGATATGGATTCTGACGTTTGTGACTTCAATATAATTTTTGATTCATTTTTATTGATATACAATTCACAATGTAAATTAAGATGAAAAATGGTCAACCCTTGGGGAAGTATCTGGAAAAGAGGCAAAGTAGAACTATGAAGTAAAGTTTCACATTACTTCTTCCCTAGTGCTCTATTTTCCTTTTCCTTTTTTGAATTTTTGCACCATCATTTTGTATGTTTTTTCAATTGAAAAATAGAAAAAGCTATAATCAATTTGTAAATAAATTACTATTCATTACTAATTGGAATGTTGCATCCTCTTATCTAATGCGGTCTTATATAGTTATAATTCTATAATACTTGGAACTTCATATATTCAATTTAAAAATTCATATTACTATGATAATTAAGTATGTTCTGTAATTATGGATCCTAGGATCAGAATAACTCTCGACTACCTTAAATTCTTCCCTAATAACACAGTATGTTCCATTCGATGAATTTACATTTCAGAAATTATCCCAATTGTTTAGAAAAAGTTCTTTAGTTTGATACCCTTTTGTTTTATTTGGCTACAAGTGTAAAAAAGTGATTTACATCTTGACAGCTCAGAATGCTTAGCTCATTTATGAATTAGGGGCCGACAATTTTGATTCTACAGTGTCGTGTAAATATTTTCTTAGCCTTATTTGTATTAAATTTTATTTAAAATGTAATTTTACCCCTAGATTAATTGATATACATATATATTTTAATTATATTGATCCTATCCTTATATTTTTAATTAAAATCTTTATCAAGACACATATTTCATTGCAATATTTTTCCTTAAATATTTAATAGGTATATTTGACTCCTACTGGGGTTAATTATTTTATCATCTGAAATTTACGACCATTAAATCTTTAGTTATATGTGTCAACATATGCATGCTATGATTTAAATATCAATGAAAGTATAAGTTAATTTAATTTTTGTTCATTATTATTTTACAGGAGAAGTTATTGGCCATCCATTCTAGGTTCTTTTTATATGTAGTTCTTAATTTAATTAGTTGTTTTCTTTTTATCTTGAAGTTTAAAATATATACAGAAAAGGAACAACTTCTGACCCAAATCAATTATATCTCAATTTACTCTAAGGTATCTTTCCATCAAAAGGAAAAACCAGAGCTACATTCAAGATTTCATGTTGCGACATCCAATGCAATTAAATTTTTTAATACCCATATTTGCTCAGTTTTGAAAATCTTCAGTATTTTTCAATAATGTACACCTCAAATCAGTGGTTTCGACATGAATTCGAGTCCATATTTTGAAGACTTGCAACTCAACTGGATCACAAAATAAAAGACTCCAACCTTGATATGGACTAAAAAGTAAAAACTACTGACTCGACTTTGAATCGAATGTCAATTAAATTTTTTCACTGAATATATAGAAGGACTCTTTTGACATATCCTTTATTTTTTAAAGACTTGCTCTGGACTAAATGAAAATTTTAAATTACTAGGGCTTGTCGGCAAAGTCATGATAATAGAATTGAACTTGTAGTTAAATTACTTTTTTCTACCGTTGCCTCAAACAGATTTTGATTTAATTTTCAATCCAATCATTATTTTGTTAGTCAATCAAATTATGGCCAAGGTAAAAATGAGAAAATCAACTAATAAGGTTCTTTATTATATCGATATCCTTTTACTTTAAAAAAAATCAATTTCTTCCTTAAAGTCTCCACAAAAAATGATGAGTTCAATAACATTCGTCGTTAAGGCATTGAAGCATATTTCTAATTTCTTGTTGATCCGCCTAAAATCGATAAAATATAATCCTTGAAGTCCTTGACAGAAAAAATGCCTTCACCATCTTTAACAAAAATATCTCAATCTATGACTCTTTTTAAATTTTCTCATATCTGTATTCTTCTATATCCAAGTCAATTTGAGCTGTTTGATAGTTTAGCTACAACTTTCCTCTTTTTTTTTCGAGCCCTTATTATTTCAACAACTAATCTTATTCTTTAACACTTTTTATTTACTCATTAAACTTATGGACAGATTTTTTTTTTAAATATGTAAAAAAAGATTTTTTTTGTAAAATTTGTACTTCTTGAAAGTTCTATTTAATGTCTTGAATTCGAAATTCCATACTTTAAATCCTCTGACCTTTTGATTGTCTTTCTCTTCGAGTCCCTTCCATTACATTTTTATGGTAGTACTAAACATACATTAAATATATTTTTTAATGATGTTTTATCTTTTTTTAAATTATTAAAGGTTCAGCTTAGGATTTCTTATGATTTTTAATCATAAGTTCAAGAGTATCTCTATATAAACTTACAAAAACATACAAAATTATGTAATGTTATTTGGAAGGTGTCATAGTGAGACAAAATGTAAAATCCCTATTTTTCTATTATACATATTACTTATTCTTTCTGTTTACTTAGAGAATCATACATTTCTACGTAAAAGTCAAGTTTGTCTTCATTCTGTTCATATAAATTTTTAATGCAGGTCTTCCATTAGATCTTTTTCAAAGGATACATAAGGGTAGCTTTTTACAATATTCCTCTCGTATGTACTCCGAGGAAAGTGCCTATTCCCCGTTCCCCACTATCTCTGTTATGAATTTACTGTGGGGGATCACATCAATAACAGTTTGCATGGTATCAATATTTTAAAAAATATCAATTTTATGATCCTGTATACAAAATATAACCTTTTATATATTTCTGATATGCACATATTTGTGTTGTCTCTGAAAGTTTGTTGGAGATCTGACATTCTTTGCAAATATACTTAATGTTAATTTCTTGTTCATATAATTTATGTCTTGTATCCCGTTGATACTATTACGTAGGTTTAAGAGAAATAGTTCTGAAATATTTTTAGTAAATTACTTATTTGTATACTCTTATTCTCTTTGTTTCCTTCTCTCCAAGACTTCCAAGCACTTGTTTATATAAACATTTTAATTTTGGAGACTTTTTGGCTATTCTCTGTTTTTCAACACCATTTGCCGATCGTCTCTCTTTATATATATCCCGTCAGCAGATCTATCCACATTTTGGATCTCAACACTTTTTTTTTCTTCTGGAGCAGAAACTTAAACTTTATCATTTTCAGATCCTGCATTATATCTTCCGAGATTTTTCCATCTTTTCCTCCCATATCATAACTGTCACTTTTTTTCACATCCTACTCTGAAATAAACGAGTCATTTCCATACTTTTCTACAATATTTACTTGCAGATTGCAATAAAGACTCAGTACTATCCGTTCACGTTTTGTTTTTTCTACTTTTAAATGCAAAAACAATAAATAGCTGTTCCTCTCTTGGACAAGAGCTTCCTATTAGGAATCCTTTGTTTCCTCCTCAAAAATGTTTCACTAGGAGAATTTTTTTTTGTACTAAACTTAACCTCTGTTTGAGGTAATTTGGCATAATGACCTAGAAGACTCTTTCTTCCTTGTCTTACAGTCAATGAATGTTTGGCCAATTTCTGACAATAAGAACACTGCATGCCAAATAGACTTTCTTCAATCTTAGCCAATATTCAATAATTGCAGTATATTGCTTTTAATTGTATCTCTATATTTATATATATAAAAGTTTTTTGAAATACTTTTCTGACAAATTACCCCTCATACTTTTCAGGTTTTTTTTTCCTTTTTTATAATACCCAACTTCTTGAGCAATTGCCCCGATGGACTTCCCTTGGTCCTCATTGACGATTTGCTGGATTTTGTCCACGAATTCAAGTCACTTCTACCTTTCACCTCAGCCCACATTGTTGTTGCTTCAAAATCACCTTTAGAGACCTCAAATTCCCTCCTTACCTTATCGACGAACTTTTTAATGAGCTCAAGAGTTCGATGACTTGTTATGTTGTAGCTCCTAGAGCTAATTCCATGGAAGGCTTTGTCCAATTTACAAATATTTTGTACAGCTAATTCGTCAATTGATATAGTTGTTTCCAACTGGTGAAGGTTTGAACAAGTTATCGACGAAAAAATCACCTGCCTTAGTTCCTACGTTTGCCCAAGAGAGCACCTTCGCCATAGATAGCTTGCACACCCTGTAAATAGTTGTGTGATTTATGACCCCCCAGTGTATATAAATAATAACCCGAACTTTACCAAGGTAACCTTCATAATTTGAAGAACATTTGGGAGGAGATCAGCTTAGATTTCTGATAAAAATGTTATCTAAGCATGATCACTTTGACATAGGCTCATTAAAGGCACTTTAAAAGTCTTCTAAGTCGTACATATCTTTCTTTATTATTCAACTTGAGCATGGAAGGTACCTACACTCAAACAATTGGTGTCATACTTTTATTTTAATGAAATTGTATTTTTTAGCTTTTTGAACAATCCACAATATTGATTAAAGATGTAGACAATGTATAGTTTTTGTTATGGGGACTCAGTTATACATTAATATATTATGCTTTTAGCATTTTGGTCAATTTCATTCTTATTAGTAAGGCAACAGGCATTTCAGAACATTTTCTTCCAAAAGTGGAAATTGATTTATTACCTTTTACATATGCACCAACCAATACAAATGTGTGATTAATTGTTAAAAGTCTTCCAGTGAAGCTGGTTAATTTAAAACTAGAAAGACTAGACAACATCATTACTTTATGTAGGTCTTCTTAGTATAATTTTTGAAGAAAAAGACTCAACATTTGTTTTGCATTTTGTACCTTGTATTAGAGGCTTGATGATATGCCATTATCACTTGACTTATAAAATCGAAACAGATCGGTAACCTTCTTTGATCTATTGTTATAATATTTATCCCGTATTTTAAAAGTTTTTAACTATAAAAAAATTCAAATATAAAAGGTTAATTAAAGATAAAATGTTTCATAAGAAATATTTTACCTATATGCCAAAATTATAGGTCTTGTAATTTTTTTCGGTAAATCCTATTATTATGATGTCTCAAAGTCAAACTAAGTTTTTTCTCTCAGATAATATGTATTATCAGAAAGGAAAAGTATAAGTTGCTATCTTATACCAATAAAACTGCAGTTTTGAATCTGTGGGGAATTACCCATGGGTCGGGAATGACAGATTTGCCAAGCAGGGAATGACCATTCGGACAGAGAAACCACTGTTTCAAAATTTCAATAATTTCAAACATTTTTCCAAATTTTCCATTACATTATAAATCACAACAATTTACAAACTGTTTCACTAGGCAATAGGTGCTTTTGCCTGAAACTATTTTGCCTGAAACTATTTTGTCTTAGAACATTACGCCTTAAAACATTTTGCCTTAAGGATGTTTCGCCTTAATATATAATTAAATGCGGTTTATTTTAAACCAATTTAAACCGAAAATAAACAATAACGACATATAACCCTCATTTATATATATTAAGGCAAAATATCCTTAAGGCAAAACAGCTTTAAGACGTAATGTCCTAAGGGGAAGTGATTTTAGACAAGATGTCTTGAGGAAAAATAGTTCAAGGCAAAAGTACCGGTCACGGATTCACTAACAAAAACAAACAATACATGAGGTATTGTAAGTCCTGTTTGTGTATAAGTGACAACACTGTTAGATTATACATGCCAACAGCAGCTCTCCACAAACTCACTCCTGCTGCGTCTCTCCCTGTTGTAACAGGTGGGTAACATAGCTCCAACTATAAAATAATTACCGCTATGTTTACATATATATTCTTATATAGCTATATAATTTAGTGTTTTTGTGTCAAAATCCTATTGTATTTTAACTTTCAGATTTGTGAATACACGGGGAAAGCAAATGGTGGGTGAGGCACATTCATTCTGGTGCCTTGGAACATATATAATCGCGTGACTGTTTGAACTCCCTTCGTGTACGCGCTTAGCCTGCATATAGCATTCTCCCTCTACCCTATCCACTCTAAAAGTGAGATGTAGCCATCACTTTGGATAAAATCGTAATTGTCAATGACTGAAGCATTGTTGGTAAATTGAGAGTTTCTTCATTAAAAAGTGCGAAAATGGAGAAAAAAAGGTAAAGAACCCCCGATATAAAGATATGTTTGTAATTGAGATACACAATTTCCCCTTTTCTATAACAAATGTCTTAAATCTTTTATTATTTTTTTATTTTGTAGGTGAACGAAACTTATATAATACTACGTTTTTCTGGGAAAATCCATTTTTCAAGTCACACAGAGCCTTACAAGCTGATTGTTATCGACAGTTTTATCAGTTACCTTACTGAATAAATAATAAAAGTTGAAAAAATAGAAGGTATTTGTATCAAAAGCAAATCCAATGTTGATGTTGTAGTAATACTTTATACTGTAAATTATATGCTCTCATTTTTAGGAAAAAATATAAAGAAGACTCCAACGTTATAAATAATTGAGATTAAAGGTTTTGATGTTGCATTTTTTACTACAAAGTCTCCCATATTTTTTATTTATAAATATCAGGATTTAAATGAAAGAGTTAGAAATGAGATTTTTGTAGAAGAAAAACTTAGTTTGGATATTGGATCTATAAAAACGGTAGGTGCGTGTGTTTTTATATGTTTATATGTCTGTTAATATTTACTTAAATAAACCGGTGTAATGTTAAAATATATCTATAAACAATAAATTCCCCCTTTTCTTTGATTTTTTTCAAATGCATGATAATTAATTTTACATATATACTTAGATAAAATTATAATATTTCACTTGAATTAATTATATTATACATTTTACAGCAGTCATTCATTTTATCCTCTACAAATAATATAAATGGCAAGTGATGGCAACAAGGGTCTTAATTTTGAGCAACCTGAGTTTTGCTCCTGTTTTCTTCTCCCACTCTCCAAAAATCCTATCCGTAACTAAAGTACACTAGGAACATCATATGTATAAGAAAAGTATCATGAAATTAAAGACGACAAACATATTTGATTGATTTATAACCCATTCACAAAGAATATATTATTTGTTTCTACTTGATGAATGAAAAGATCAAAAAGCAATTTATGCTTTATCCCATTATCGTCCAATGTATAATAAACTCTATATATATGGCTAATAGTAAATGATTATGCTTAAATATATTTTATGAACAAAAACTATATTTCCTTTATTGAAAATACAAAAACCTTAAAGAATAGGTTCTCTATTAACGTCAAATCAGCATGTTGTATCACAAGCAATCAATGTTGTAATTTATTTGGATAAAATTATCAGCAGGGGTCGGAAAAATGGTTAAAGAAAATGGCAAAATTTGTTATAGGCTTTTTATGTGATAACTTTATTTCACATATTTATTAAATTTTGAATATTCAAAAATTTAATAGCAAAGGATTTTTCGATCGTTTTCTTTTTTTCAGCGACCTCTGATAGAAGCAACCTCTCCAGTTTCAATGGGGTAGAACTTGAACATAGCAATCAGACTAGAATTAATAAACTCATATCTCCAATATGTATGGCTGACACTTTCACCAAGAACAAAAGATCATTGTTTTTTGACAAACCAAAAAATCACTTATTTTTAAGCAGTTGCTGACCATATTTACCTAGAATTAATGTTATTTTCTGACTCGTTTTTAATAATTTGTGTTGATAGTTTCAATTAGAAACGTTCTTCTCCAACTTTTTGATGCTCGAAGGTAGAAATAAGATATGAGTTTTTATAAAGCCCAATATTACATCATTGACTTGAGATACTCATGAGGACTCATTAGGATACATTTAATGCAAAGCTCCTCTGACTGCATCAAACTGTTCAACGTAAAAAAAAAGATTTTTCCAAGCAAATTCCCCATGGTACAATGACCAGCTGAGGGGGAAACGGTAGTTCGGCATTGACTTGTTTCCAAACGACTTATTCAATATTTTGTCAATACTTCTATGAATCCATTAGCCTCCTGCAATGTTTTCTGACCTACTTACAAAATCTGCGGTGCTCATGAGTAACGCTACTAATATTTTTAAAGTAAGGATAAAACTCTTTTAGATCAACTCCTGATTTAATGGCATGGGATGGTTGATATGTTAAATGTATCTTAAAATTATGCTTGTTAAATTTTAGGAGAATTTTATGGCTTTTCTGATCAAAGATTTCATTATTTAGCAAGTGTAGCTGGTGGGATTCAACTTCTAATATGGGCATAGGAACATTTGCAAGGTTATGATCTGCATTTGTTATCTAATCAACTTGAATGGCTAAAGACTTGTCCTTTAAATTGATCTTGAATGCTTATTGAAGCATTTTTATGGATTTTATCTAGGTATTGTTTGTAATAACAGACTTCTCGTGGTTGAGAAATGCCCATATTGTTTTCGAAAACTGTTCAATGAAAGGTTTCTATAGATTGTTCTATTGTTCCCGCAGACAAGGATGTCTTGCAAGAGATCTAGGCCAGGAATAGATTTTTTTTAAGTCAGTGCTCTTTTTTGTAACATATTTATGTTGTGTTTGAATGTGGGTTTGCTTTGGTTTGTTCTGAAGATTTTTGCCGTGCTTTATACTGAAGCAAGGATAAGCCATTTCAGTGTTTCTTTTTTTCAAGGCATTGAATTTTTTTTAACTAGATTGTACAGTAGCTTTATATACTAATCATTCTTAGAGTTTGCCACTGAGATTCCCTTTAGAATTACACTTCATTTGATACAGGCTTAGTTAGCATTTTGAATATCGATCTGATGGTCAATGATAAATAATTTGGATTTTAATTTTTAAATGATGAATGCACCCCCCGAGCTTTTAGCTGCAAATAAAATTACTATTGTTGTAAATAAATTTGCACAAAAAAGGATCACGTGTTGGTAGTTTCGAAACTTGGTTTTATAACTTTAGTGGAGGGTGCAGGTGGGTTGCATAGACTTTGCATATGTTATGCTCGAATTTCAGATTGAATCTTTTGAGCTTGAAAATAACTACTCTGATGATTTGAATTTAGGAAAATCATTCACAACTAAGGATTGGGTCATATGTTTTTTCAGAGCAAAAATCGTTCACAAGGAAAAATTTGGTTTTTTAGTTTATTTTTTTTTTTGCACCGAAATACAACAAATTTATTCTAATTGCCCTAAAATCGTCCAAACATATTAAAAACGAAATCAACAATAATAATAATGCTAAATGACACACCCAAAGTAAACAGTATAGAATGTTTATTACCGAGTGGTCCATTAATATCTGATAACTTTTTGATTTTAACTTTAACATCCTATAATTGAAACATATAATTTTAACAAAAACAAAATTAATACAATAATTAAATGTGTGTCAGAGCTCTCCTAATCTTTAATGTAGCCGTCTTTAACGTCACTGATGGATTCCAAGTGGCGCCAGAAGGCCTGATAACCACTGTGGATGTAGTCTAGCTCTGTGGCTTTGAAGGCCTTGGTGTTTGGATGATGGACGCTGCAGGCCTTACTCTCGTCATGTATCCAAAAAGTGACGTCGAAAGGGGTGACATTAGGGTATGCAGGGGGATCCAAGTGTCAAAAAAGAGTTACCATTTCCAATTTATGTTTTTGTTATATGTAGAAAAAAGACTAAATACTTTAGTGTAAGTCCATGCAAAACAAACAAAACTCAATTTTTTTTAGTTTGTGTTTGAAAATGAAATGTTAAAAGGTCAGATTAATATATATTCTAATATTAATTAGTTATTTGCAAATAACTAACTCACGATAACAGTAAATTGATGAATACATTTTAATGAAATTTAGTGCACATCAAAGGTATTAGTAATGAATGAATAAATGAATTCGAGGCAGTTACTAGTTCATGAAAATATGAAGGATTTTTTAGTTAAAGAGAATAACATAATTAAAAAATTTATAATTTAATATATAAATTGATTATTAGGGATCAGATTTCATATGTTAAAAAAAGAACAGAGCTTTTATAATTACAGTTGAACTATATGCATATACATACAAAGTGTGACAGGGAATTTTTCCACCATCAAGAAGCAAAACCAAAATCATAATAACTTTTTATTAGAAAGTTAAATTGAAAAATCTTTTAATAATCAATCTGGGCAATAATATTTAATATGCATTGCCTCTATCATAGTCTCTGCAAGAGGTCAGAACTTAGGTTGCCCCAATATAATCGGCAGACATGTTGGCCCATTGCTTCTTCATGCTGGCCTTAAGCTCTTGCGCATTTATGTATGATGTCTTCCCAACCTTGCTCTCGAAGACAATCAACACACTGAAGTCAAAGGGATTGAGATCAAGACTGGAGGAGGGCCAGAAGGTCTTGTCCCAGATGACAGCAAAGTGTTTCTTGCTGAAGTTCTGTGTCTTCAATGCTGTATGGTTGAGGGCACCGTCTTGGGTTCATCCATAGTTGTTCTCCGGATAGTTAGCCTTAAGACAAGGCAAGATTTTTCACCTCAGGACCTTATGGTAGTCCTCAGCCCAATTTTCTCTTGGCCTTGAAGAAAAAGGGATCTATTTTCTTCCTTTCTGAGGCCACAACTCTCAAGCACATTGTTTGGGACGGATATTTATTCATGAACGTGCTCTGGACTTCCTCAGCTGATGCTCCAATAAAACTGTCGTTTCTGCGATTCAAAAGCTGGTGGAGTGTGAATACCTTCATGTCTGTGAAGGTTTTTGAAAAACTTTTTTCACTGAATATGGCCACCTTCATCATCAATTACAGGTTGTATACGTTGCCTGAATGCCATACAGGAGTTGATGAAAAACTCAATTGACAAGTTGTCCCATGCAACCATTGTGGAGGAATTCAGTGAGTCCACATTTGGGTGTGAGGTCTAGTTGGTTTCCCCACCAAAGTGCCCCATATAGAAACTTTGAACCAGAATTGAGCCATGTTATCTGCCCAAAAGTTATAGTATTTGTAGGACTTGTGAGAGGGGGTGCTGTCTTGAGTACACGCTTATTTTCCAGTCCGGATAGTTGGTCTTCAGCTATTGCAAGATGGTGTACTTAGGACCTTATAGAAGACCTTTGGCCGATTTTCGGTGATGCCTTGAGAAAGAACAGTGGCATCTTCCTTCATTCAGAGGCTATAACGCTAAGGACCTTTGTTTGTACCGGATATTAGGTGTGGTAAGCCCTTGAACATTTTTTTTTTTTGGTTTTCGCAAACCAGCGGCCATTCCAGCGGTAGAGGAATTGATAAGCTGTGAAAATCTTCTTGTCCGTAAAATTTTTCACAATTCACACATTTGCTTTGATCAATGTGAGCATTATCTTACACCTCTTGAGCCTTCTGGGTTTCATGTCATTTGTCAGAAGGTGGCTTGGGATCCATGCGAAAGGAACTTTCCAAAATTGTGCTTTATTGGATCTCCTGACAATCCTAGGAGCCACAGAGTAGTTGTTTGCGAGGCAATTCATCGACTTAGTGGGATCCTCCTTTATATTCTTCTCCAAATTCATATCCCTCTTTAAATTACTCTCTCCACTTTCTGACATCCTGGAGAGGTCTTCTCCATTATATTTCATCTTGGCCAACTTAAAAACCGGGTTCCTAGAACATTTAACAATGTTTGCAATCTTCATTACATGCACAATCTCAAGTGATACAAAACACGGGTATAACCATCAGGTACAAGTACAGTTCCAATAGTAACAGATAGAGGACCCCTAGATTCCCGGCTTGTCTCAAGAAGTCTATCAAAGCTGACCCAAGTAAATCCATCTCCATTCTTGCCAAAAACCGCTCCGTACACCGCTTTACCATCTCCAGGAGGTTCGTCAATGAAAACTTAAGGCACAAGAGCTACGTCCTAAGGGTGATACACCTGTCAACAGATTTAATGGAGCTCGCCGGAGAGGCTAGGTCCAAGAAGATTCTGTCTTCGTTGAAGAAAACTGGAGGACATTGCGATTATTCTCATATGGAAAGATATTCACTTTTTACAAGAAGAGAAACAGCCGAAAAGACAGATTGATATGTAAAGAATCTTCTGAAGTCCCTATGGTATTCAGAGCCAAGCCGCCATGATGGTCCTGGCTGTCATTAGCAGTGAGAGTCACATCATGCGACCTTACTTCTTCAAGCCAATGAAGAAGGTGAACAAAGATATCTATTTGGACGTGGTTCAGCCCTGCATGGACAAAGCGGCTGGAGGCATAAGGTACACCTTCCAGTAGCACTCTGCCCCCCCCATAATGCCAAAATTGTGCAGGAATGGCTGAAAGACAATGCACCTCATTGTTGTGACTTCAATACCTGGTCTTACAACCTTCCTGATCTTAATCCTTGTGGTTATTATCTATATGGAAAGTTAAAGAGTGCAATGTGCAACCGATGTGCGAGCGATTTTAACTCTGTTCAGGGCCTGAAATCGTCCATCAGGAATGTGGCCAGCTCCATAGAGCTGTTGAGGTCTCAAATTTCTTTAAAGAAATGGGGTCTCGTGTGGAGGCTGTCCTTGACACAGGAGAAAGATTATATAATAAAAATATTCAAAATTGTATCATGCTCATTTTTTGTCAAATAAAGTATTCTCCAGATCCATTCATTAAGGAACTATTTGGCCTTAAACTTGTTCAAAATTTATCAGCAAGATCCTGTGCATAAAGTTAATTTATAAACCTTATTTGCCTTCAAGTAGTGATGGGACGATTATTCGGAATTGGAGATCGGAAAAGTGGGTAGTTTTGATGGAATCGGCATCGGGAGAATTATGACTAATTTCTGATTCCAATCCTTATGTATTATTGTTTATTAATGGTATTTAACTATTTATTACTGCATCTAGAAAAGCTAGCCTTTTGAATGTTTGCCATGGGATTACTTGCCCTTCGAAAACTTGCCTTGAAAAAACCTCATTGACAGAGCCTTCCTTTATTTAATGCAAATATTATTATTTCATTAAATAAAGAAAGCCAATTTATTTCATTAATTGTAATTCTAAGAAATTTATAGCAAAATCGTTCTTTTGAACTATTATTTAAAATATTAAAGAATCGGTATCGGGAATTTTTACTAGAATCGCATCACTACTTTTAAGTTAAAGTGTTTTGTAACTTTGAAATAAATTAAGTTCTCAAACTGTATAATTTTACATACATACACTATACATATGTAATGAATAAATCGTATTTTATGACATATGATTAAAAGATTATTTTTATAATTTCATAATTCGTATAATATGTAAAAATATGAGCCTCAATAAAATTCCTATTTCACAAAGAAATACATCAATGATAAAAATGTAAATCATATATTTTGATTTCAGGATGCATTCATTGTATGCTTCATATTCAGGTTCTTTTATTTAAATAATCAAAAATGGATTACAAAAACACACTTACCTATCCTTGAACATTTTACAAATCTTTTTTTATTATCTTATCCATCTCCTTAAAAAATATTGTAGAATTCTCATACTTTCCTTGACATTTGATTTCTCAGTCTAATAGAAGAAATGGAAAATGCTTTTAGACGGATATCAACTATGACATGTTAAAGAAAGATTAATGGTGTCGTATTGTAGTTTGATAGACCTGTCATCTATTGTTTGTTTCATCTAATTAATTATACTCATACTCATACTTTCCCTAAAAGTCCTAACCGGAATCATTTGCAAGGGGTTTTACAAAACCCAAAGAACAAAAGTCTTACTTGTGCCATTTCTAAAAAGGTTTTCAACATTACATATATCTAATTTATTTTCTGATTAAATATCTTTTACGTTTATAATTGTAAGTAAATATGACCATCATAAATATATTTTGAAATAGTGTTAATCAAATTTTGCTGGTTAATCATCTCAGTGTTCATCTTAAGAAGTAACACTTTATTCACCTACAAATTGACAACTGAAATAAACATTTAACTCTGAACTGGCGAGAGTAAATAATTATTGGTTTAAACTTCATTTTACCTTAGTGACAGATTTGAAAAACAAAGCAATATCGATAATAATTAGGAAGATAAAAAAAAGTTATGAATAAATTAATATTAAATACAACAAGATTGAGAACTTGGTAGAGCCCAAACCTCCCACTAAATACCTTTTCCCTACAAAGTAACATAAAAATGACATTAAACTCAGTGATGTATTTAAATTTCTTTTAAAGTTATGGCCGATTTTAGGTTTGTAATTTTTTTGTAACCTTGATACCTTACAATAACCTTCTACTGTTAACATACTTGCTCACAAACAAATCGAGAGTTAATTATGTAAATTCAATAAACATTACTCAAGAAAAATGGTTTAATTCTTATTGTAGATCATGAAAATGGAATTTGTTCACAAAAGTTTGAACAAATATTCACTGTAGTTAAAGAAAATCTTTTTTTTTTTGCATCAGCGTTTGTGACAACCTTCCATGATCCTTATAATAAATAAATTAATTATTATTTTCCCTCATTGGTCCGATCAAATAGTAATTATTAAGAAAGTTGTCGCCGGGGGAGAAGAAATGACCCTTCCCCTTGTATTATTTGAGTATTGAGAATAATTTGAAAAAAATTGGATTTTTTTTTCTAAACCCATTGTAAGATTGTTGAGGGTACCATAAAAATAGAAAAGCATAAAATTGACATAAAAATTAAGCAAATTTATAAAAAAGAAGGAAATATTAGAAAATAGTCCTTTCAGATATAAAACTCTCTCTCTCTCAAAAAGAAATATATATATCATTAAGCCTGCTTTAGTGAATTGGTTATTACAGACCCGAAGATGAAAGCTTTCGTTAAGTCTAAATTTTATAGTAGTAAATACTTTTTATTATGCTTCTGAAGCATTAAATAAGGTTATTTGTAATTATTTATTTAGGATTTCTTAGTATATTTAACCATTTTTTATTGAGGTTTAGTTAATATAATTAACTAATTTGTTGAGAAGTCGTCTTTTCCCCTTTTGATTTCTTGTTTGTTTTTTGTTGTTTCCATTCTGAGGGCTGGTCATAGATAAATATAGACTGCTTAAGGGCGCTGTCCTCGCAGCATTTCATGTCAGCTATTGTCAAGGGTAGTAAATCAATCAAATTTATTATTAATATTAGGAAAGAAAACATGAAGTGATCAGGGAATACTTTATGATTTTAAAATAATACAATAGCTTAATGTATGCCGTACATATGAGTTAAGATGTATTATAATCTTGAATAAAGAGGTCGTGGAGGCAATTATCATAAATTTTTTACTATTATTATCTATTCACTTATTTAATTTTTTTATTGTCTAGATATTATAGAAGAAGTCCTTTATCCATCCGTGATTGAATTAAATAATTCAAATTAGTGCCCAAAATGGGTCATAGTTGTGATGCTATTGGCTTTTTCCGAAACAAAGCTGATATTTTTCAAGGTTCAAATAAATAATAATTATAAAGTTCACTTTTTTTCATTAAATATTTTATTTTTTAAACATAAATTACTTATCCAAAATATTTCATCTATCATTTGACGAAATTTTATAAAGCTAGCATTAACCATCTACCATCCTTTATTTCTATTGACATAATAATATCATCCTTTTTCATTCAAACAAATCATAATTTTTGGTCTAAAACTGTGTAAAAATATTTTTGTTCATTTTAAATTGCAGTTTTATGTATGTGCTACAACTTCTATTCATTATTTTTTTTTCTACGTACTTTTTGAAAGACAAAAATAAATAACAGAACTATATATTAATAAATTCTTGAATAACCGTGTTCATTATTTAAACGGTACTTTTAGCGCTTGTTTGAAACGTAAATTATTCAATCAAAATGTTTATCTATCATCTGACCTAAATACATAAGCATGTCATTAACCCCCCCTGTGATATTTAAACATTTTAGTTCTGACTGATAACTAATAAGCAATAATAGCTAACAAGATTCAATTCAGAACATAACTTTGCCCCTACAACAGCTGACTTATCATCCACTTCTGCAGCACTATCAACTTAAACTTCATCACTCTATATATTCTCTATGGGGAAGGTGTACAACACTTGTCACAAAAATGTAATATAATAGGTATTATACTATATAATAACAACAACCTCATCAACAGCTGATGTGTTTTTAGTCTCATATTTGCATAAAGTAGATAATATATAAAGGAAGCTTTTATCAAAAATTAAAATTTAACAATTTTCGGAGAGCTATTTCACCAAACATTAATAAATTTACCTCATATTACATGTACAGCATATGAACAATACCTATTTATTATCATACAATCTTATATATCTATACAGTAAGCATCATTTTTGACAAAAGTGTAGTAAATGGTCCATGAGCGAAAAATCTGTTCCGCATATTGTATCTCAGTGAATTTTTTGCAGGCTGTTTTTCTGACTAGTTCTTTCACTTTTGTATTGATACTGCTTAGAAGTAGCCCGAAAAATCCCGATTTTTATAAATTCTAGGCAATTTATTTGACTTGTAAGAAGTTTAGAAACTGCACTCAATTTCCATTGAGCCATGTAAGATGATCGAAAAGCAAAGTAATACAGTTTAATTGCCTTTTACAAGTTTCGATATCTATCAGGAACTTATTTCTGCAACCATAATCGATTTTATGGCCATTAAATCTTCATGAATCACAAAATTAATGTCACTTGAACAAACCTAAATGAATACATTTATTAACTAGTCTGGCATTTCCGTATTTATGATATCTTTCAATCATGCCATTCTGCAGATATTTCAAATGATCACAATTTATCCAGAGATTATCCTCTATTATAGAAGTGTTAGTGCCATCAGATATAAGTTTAAAACTTGGAAAATGATACACATTATGACAACCAATGTTTTCTCGAAAGACACACAGCTTTTCTATGAAACTATAGATTTTGCCTTATTGATTTGTATTTCATCTCATTGTTACTGAAAATATAAATTAATAAATTTACAGAATACAATATCTATTTTGCATGCCAAGAGACCATTCCTCAAACTACTGAATTTATTTTGACGTAAAAACTGCATTACTATGTCGAAAAGTAAATAAAAGCAGTTCAATGTTTCCTTTGGATAACCCTCTAACTACAGTATGTAGAAAAAAACAATCAAATTCTTTGTTATTATAGCCACAAAATTGACGAAATATTCGAGAATTTAGAGGTTTGCTTTTGATCTTATTTACCTATTTAACCGCAATATTTCAGAAATTTTGAAGAGGACGGCTCAAGTTTTTGGCATGCAAATACTACCGATGAATTACATAATGCATTGTATAACATAAGATACTGCTTTTTTTTAAAAAGAAAGAAAACACTTATGTTTTCTTTCTTAGTGATGTAACATCATCAGTAGCATACGCAATGATGTTTTTCATAGGTATGACAGGTTTTTAAAGAATTCGTACGATTATACAAATTTTGAGTGTTTTTATCCAATTCCTTAGCAGACATTAATTCATGCCTTATTTTATTGTTTTAATAAAACAATTACACAATCAAAGCAGTTATTCATTGCCTAGTAATGTAGACTAATCCAGATTCAAGCCAAATATTTGCTTTTCAGAATGACATACAAACTTTCTTCAATATCTTCAGCCATTTCATCAATTATTCTTCGAATAGTAACATCACTCAAAGGAATTGATATAATAATAGCATGGGAAGAACTATGATGTACTACTGTGCACATAACTTCTTCTACAACAGATAAAATAAGCTTCTCTCCAATTGAATGCGGCTTGCCTGATTTAGCAATATTTCAGAACATGCTAGTCCATCATTACCTTTTTGTGCTTTTTTCTTCATAATTGAGAAAATGGATTTCCTCTGCTTTAACTTGTCTTTTAAAGCTTGAAAATACGACAGATCAGGAAGTTCCTTTTCTGAATGCATATTTTTAAGTGTTCAATGAGCCTGGTTGGCTTGATCACTTTGATAGAGATTTCTTTCTTACGAATAAGACACATTGATTTTAGAACATTGTGAGGGGAAGCAACAAAGCCAATTTTCAAATATTCAATAAAATACTGTCCATTCCTTTTTTCTGATGAGTTCTGAGACAGAATAACGCTCAAAATTATTTAAAAAACAGTCTTAAAATGTAAATCTGAAAAACAACAAAAAGTCAGGCTAATAACTGAACTCTACTAATTTATTTTATTATATATTAATTTCTTATTGAAGCATGGATGATAATGTTTAATTTGCTATTAAAATCCTTATTTATTACTGATATTTAAATATTTTTTAATTTTCTAGTTTATGAAAAAAAAAAATAATATTTGCATTTTTTTTCAAATTTAATATTTCAAATTTTTTTCACAACAATATTCCAAATATTTTTCCGAAATGTATAACTTTCTCTGAATAACTAAGTATGCCATTATTATTTAATTTCCGAGTTGGTAACATCCATTCCTAAATAGATTTATTAAATTCAAATCCCGATTGAACATTCAAGATGTACATATAAGAGACGGAGCGCTAGCCTAAGGATTTGTTCCAGTGTTTTTAATTGTAAGCCCTAGTTGGACTCAGAGTAGAATTGGGATCGACATTGACCTTATTCTAGCAAATTTTATATCCTTTCCTCTTCTCTCTTTTGTCACAGCTGATTGTATATAATCTTATGAAACGTGATGAGCATTCTTTGCTCCAAAACACTCTTCAAATTGTCAGCGTTACCATGTTGATTTTCAGTTTCTTTTTTTTGACCATTGTACACAGGATTTTCATCACTCATTATAACTCTACAACAACTCCTGAAGGTAACTTTCAATCTTACAAAAATCACACAAGAACGTTTAACCAGGCTTTGAACAGAATTTAATCTATTTACGAAAGGAGGGTCACTACTCAGGAATTAAACAATAATAACAACTGCTTACGAAAATTAATTTTTTCAGATTACCAATTCCAAAAACACAGGCCAGCTTAAAAAATCACACTACATATAATCATCCAGCGTCCTTCAACAATGGTCAACTGACTAACATTGAGTAGTTCAAACGATTTGTGATTAAAACAGGTAGAGAATATATTTATTACAATTAAAGAGTTATTTCAATGATCACGTATAATATATAAAATGTTTTGATTTTAAAGATATCCATAAAAGTGTGTACCATCATTCAAAGGGAAATTTTTTAACACTACGAATTGTCTTCCTTGGTAAACAATAAAAAATCATTGAATGTACCATAGAAAATTAGTTCAGGAGGCTTTTAATTAATTATTCAACAAAAGTGATCTATCATATTTTAAGAGTAAATTATGATTATTACAATGATTTCCATTTAATAAAATATGGAATTCAAAACTACATACGTTCAACAATTTATAATTAATTTTCTTTAAAAGTTTTTATTTTTTTTAATTTGTGAAAGAAATATTAATGATAATTTAAAGGTAATTACCAAACTTTATGTACTTATGTGAACAGATGGGACTTAAAATGAGTTTATGCATAAGTATGCTATGATATACATTTAATAGCTAAAACTTCTATTTCCATTTATTACGAAATTTAAAACAGATACAAAAAAATAACAATATTAAGGTATTTTTCATATTGAATTCTTCTTCATATGTATATTATTTAAAGTCTGCTATTAATTTAAAAAAATGCATTTCATGATTTAATCAAAATGTTTTTGTTTACTAAATTTTTTTGGTATTGCGTTATATTGTCTCATTCATTTGACTTTGGAATGAATGCACAAAATTCGTATGATTTACTGCATTGTTTTGTCTATATATAAATTACGATGTACAGTTTGAATGAAATAATTTAAAACTTATTTACAATGAAAACACATTGAAATTTGCTGTAAATGACTAAAAAAACGTTATTCTTCTATGCTTCTTATTAATATTAACCGTTCTCACTAATATCACAAATTTTATATAAAATCGAAAGTTATGCTCATAGAGAAAGAAATGTAATGAGACGGGAATTTTTTATTATTTGCCGTTCAAATCTTCAGTCCACAGCAATGAACGTCAGCTAATGTAAAAAGGTAGAAACAAATATATGGTAAATCCTTGAGATACAGCTTTTTCTCAATATACGAGTTAACACATAAATGCATATATTTAACGAGAGATCTTATGTATGTGAGAATTTTAGTATTCGTCTATTTAATAGTACTCATCCATTTTTCCAAGTTTCAATGAAAAATATTAATTTACATTGAAAATATGAGGTTTTCAGTTTTATGGACACTATGCACTCACCTGCTTCAAATTTATAACCATGTGATTCAATGGAAAAAATATTCTGTGATATTTTTATTATTTACCATTAACATAAAAGTAATGTAGTATACACTATCCAAAGGGGTAGTTTGTAGGTAGGCAGGGGAACCATACCTCACTGCCCTTTATGGTTGGTTAAAAATACATATATTATATACTTAATATGTGTTTAAAAACGAACTACCCCCCCAACTTGAATTTTTTTTAGCTAATATCGAATAAAAATGTACAGTGATATAATAACAACAAGCATCACTAATCATAGAAAGGAGACAAGAAGGAAAGTTGAAGTGATATAAGCAAAGCAAATTAATTGAAATTAATATTATGTTGCAAAAATCGCTCGTATGGACCTCAGAAATGAAAGTGTCGTAGAGTTCATCGAACGTGTAAGGACGCCTTTGAGTGTAGAATGCAAATTCTTGAACATTCTGAATTATGGAGAGGTTAAGGCTCAAAACGACTGCGCCAAGTGTAGTTAAATAAGTGGAGACGTCTTTTTTGGTTAATTCCTAGGTAAGGACTAATTAGTATATTTTAAAAGAGCAGGTATATATATATAAGGCATATATACAGACAAGTAACGAGTGGTCCATTAAAATTTGAACACTAAGAAATTTAAACTTAAATAAGATATAATTTATTAATTATCAATACAATTTCAACAAAATTAATACTATAAATAGATAATCATATTTCTGAGCTCTCTTAATAATTAATTTAGCCGCCTTAGCAGGAATGATGGCTTCAGAAGGCGTAAGGCCTAGCACCCGCCGTGGTTGTAGTTCTCTGTTATGTCGTCCCAGTACTGACTGGTAGTAGCTTTTAAGGCCTTGTTGGTTGGATACGGACACTACAGGCCTTGTCCATGGTCCCTCATGGACTAGAGGGGATTGTCTTTGGCGGTTTTATTTACCTTTTCCTAGTCCAGTTGGGTCTTTTTTATAGTACCGTTCTTCCATTCCAACGTTTCAGGCATGCTGACGGTATAGACTGTGGTCCTGGTGACGTTCAACTGATTGTAGTGTGGAAATGGAAATTTGTTCATCACGTTAATGCAATCTTCCCTTCCGTTCTAATTTTTAAAAGTAGAATGAAGAATCAAAACTGTGATAGTCAGAAAAAATGTAAGAAGACGATTGAGGAGGAACAAGATTCAAAAGTTTATGTGTGTACCCATTATCTATAGATAATCATAATTGCGCTAACAACTTACATATATGTGGCAAGTTGATGAAAAAATTAAGAATCATTTTAATGCGCAGTGAAAAGTTAAATTGAGATTTTTAATGTTTTTATATATATATATATATAAGAAAAGACTATTTTTGTTTTTTTCACATAAAATATAAATGTTAATTTATACTATTTTTGAAAGAATTTTTTATTTTCTGGCAAATATTACAAATGTGTCAATGAACTTTTTCTTAAATAAATATACTATAAAAACTCTTTGATACACACACACGTACATAGATACAACGCATACTTTTTTAAATTGGATAGCTTTAATATTATTTATTAGTGAAAATAGAAAATAAAAATGTTTGAATGTGACAATTCCAAGTAGAAAAGGGATCAAAGGTATTAATCCCCCCCCTCCTATAAAGCCAATCCTTTGTTAGCTAGAAAAAAAAATACAACATCATATATGTGACTCGTCAACAAAAAAGCAACTTTTAATATTTTTTCTCAACTATGATAACAAATTATTCTTATTGACCTTATGGCTCTGCCATAAATTGTACTTAAAACATGGTTCAAGTTTCGACCCCGGTATCACTTCCAAAATTAGGAAAATATCAAGTTTCGTATTCTTATAAGATATACATATTTTTTGAACTAAAATTTTATGTAGAATTCAAATTTAAAGTCAAAAATACAAAATTTGCAATGATTTTAGACATACACTCATTTTTGAAAAGGTATGTCTAATTTGACGGAAATAATAATATCTTTTCAGCATTTCCAAGTTCTACAAATGAATCAATTAGTCAAACACCTTTAGTTTTGAAAACCTGTGATTGTTTTGTGACAAATAGGACCTTTATTTAATTAATGTCAAGTAGCAGCAGGTGATGTGATTAAATAATATCACACGTTACGAAATATGGATATTTTGCTGAAAAATCGAGCCTCTGTTGCTGCGTATAAAGTAAAAAATCATAGAGACTTTCCATTTTTGGTTAGAGATGGAGTTTTTTTAATCTACAATGGACTCACTATCGTATATCTTGTAAAATATTTAATGCAGCTGTGTAATATCTAAGATATTATCCATTTTATAATATATTTCAGATATTAGTGTACAATATTATTTTTATTATATATTTTCCGTTATGTTAGCAATAAAAAAATCATTTTTCAAATAATTATTACTTATTACTATTAAATGTTATAGACTAACATACGTTTGGTAAATGCAACAAATAGTCCTATTTTTTTTTTCAATTAACACAATGTAAGTACATTTTTTTGTTACAAATGCTATCTAAAATATACAAATTGTAAATTTGGCGAGAGCGTTGCTTAATTATATTAGATTGTAAATACGGGGACTGAGAGTGGCACCGTATTGCGAAAAAATAATACACCTCCCTAAAGGAGGCATAAAGGAGTCACCAGACCCCTCAAGCAATCTATACTTATTTTATCCCTGGCTACAAAAAATCACACCGCCTTGCAGATAATATACATTTTTTAATTTGTTCATACCCTATTGGCTCAAACAAAAAAATTGCAACAACTTTTCACTGTAAATTTAAAAATAATCTATGCATTTAATAGATTTGCTTAAGCTCTAGTTTCCCCTTAGAAAGAAAAGCGTTGAAATCCTCAAATATTGAATGACAGACAAATTAACAATTGCTTATACAACTCTACAAATGTTAAATACATTTTGGGAGCGTGGGTGAGTTACGGCTGCCCAAAAAATACGACAATTACGATAATACAGAAAGCTCCGGGTAAAACGATTTAGTATTGTTAGTGCACTTGTGCTATTTTAGTGTGAGCAGACTGTTGCCTAAAACGTTTATGCCAAAGACAATTTCCCAAATGGACATTTGATATTTAATATATTAGTTTATACGATTGCAAATTTTAATTCAATTTAAAATGATGATATAAAAAATAAGTATTGTTCATACGATATATAATAACGAAAAAATTTATATAGATTGCATTACTCAATAGTTATAAGTTAAATTCAGAGTTAGATGTATAAATCAGTTTTATATATCATTTCCTTGCGAAATGTCAGTTAGGAAAATTTCCCTTCCACAAAAATATCTTGGGCCAACAGTCCTCTAATCCTATTATAAATTTAGTGGGTTCTCTTTTTTATAGTAGCAATTCATTTGAAGCTATTTGAATTTGAAATATGAAAAATACCTTAATAAAAGCTTTTTAACCACAAGAAGACGACTACTATAAAATTTAAATAACACAATAAAATACAAAAGATTTCACATTATATAATTTCATTAATCAAAATGAAATTATTTTTATGTTTTGAAGCTTTAACTATGTCAGTGTAGATAAGGGAAAATATATGTTAATCAAGGCATCCTCAGAGTTATAAAAATTAACACTCCCATACTCAATACATATATCAGAAGTAGATTGACTAATGGACAACTTAGGAGACGTATCGAAAGAAAAATGTTATAACATCTCTTTAATGGGTTGAGGCCTATACGGAAAAGTGAAAAAATAGAATGAAGGGCACAAAAGTTTTTGAGAGAAGATGACATTTCAAATTTGTAGGAGCTCATACAAAAACTATTATCAATTGTGTATTTATAAAAACAAGATTAAATTGGATGAACGAAGAACTTCAAAATTTGCTCCAAGTATATTACATAACTCACAAAATTACTAAATTTTACTTAACTTATCATTGATAAATATTGTTAATTCATTTTAGATTTTCCAATTACTGGATTTAGTAGTATAATTCAAAAAAATTAAAATTTTATATGTGGAAAACCACCATTAAGATTTTAACGACTGAAATATTTATAGGGTTGTTGCAATGTATATAAATATAGATAACAAAGTTATAAATTTACTTACCGTTTTATAAGACATATTTATTATAGTGTACAGCTTTTGTCAAATCATTTTCTTTTTATAATAATGTTTAAATCTATAAAAAAATAGAAACTGAACATCCTAACGATAAATAATTAAATCAATGGATTAGGGGTCAATATTTTTAATAAATATGAGGATTAATTAATTAATTTATGATAGGATTATCAAGTCAAAATAACTATTTTAAAATTAAAAAAAGGAATTTAAAGTTTACATCATGTAATTTTAAAAGGTGAACTACTATACATCGAGTTATCAAGGTTTTTTTGATTCTTAGTTATTCAAATTGAAGAGAATTCAAAATAGCCATATCTAAATAATTTATATTCCGTATAATTTGCATAATTTTTTTTTGATGGGAATTAAAAATTGAACTTGCTCCTACAATAAATTATATAAATTAAATTGAAAGGAAAGAAATATCAACCAAATACCATTATCTACCATGTATTCAGTATGGGTTTTCTTGTTCTTTTTTATTTTTTGCATTAAATTAGGATAAAGATGAACTAATTCATGAATTGCTTAACATCTTAAATAATCCATACTTAAGTTCTTATTCGAGAATTTAAGTTTAAAGATATTTAAATTAAAATAAAGATACAAGGAAATCCCCTCTATATGTTGTAGTGGAGAGAACGGGACTTCTTTCATTGTAAAAACATATATTAATATTGGAAATCAAATCAGAAACACTACTTTTAATCAATTAAGAAAACGAAATCAGACCAATTTTACTAGAAGTGAGATATGAATTATTTAATTCATTAATGAAAAGTCATTTCCTATTCAAGATAAATATGATGAACATCAAAAGAACCAGACTTGTGAGCATAACATAATTATTATTTTTTAATGCTAAACGCTTAATCTGAGATTTTAGCATTCTGTTCCATTAGTATTTACAAAAAATTCAAAAAATCTAAGCTTAAATATTTTTTTTTACGTTTTAAAATATGATTTAAAGGGCTGATAAAGCAAAGACGCAGGGTTGGGAGACCTATTTTGCGACTGTGTCTTAGGAGGGGGGCTAAGGTGGTACTTTTTTAGGGTCTTATCGAACAGGAAAGTTTATAGTATTCTACCTTTACTCAAACATATGAACTTTACTGCTTCAATAATTCTGAAACATAGGGCTGAGGTTTATTATTTGGCCGTGAATGTAAGTCTTGGTAGTTGGACTTCACCCAGAGTAAGACCCCCTCCTTGAGGACGTCCTAATATTCCTTGGATCCGATTTTAAGGCCTTTCGGCCACCAATATGGGGCATCCTCTTTTCGTCTGATGCCACAATTCCTAGCATCATCACGGGGGTGGGAACTTGTCTGGTTGACCGGCACAACTTCATAAACCGGCAAAGGTCGTTCTCGGAGTTTCTCGACTAGTCCAGGGTCGTTTTTTTGTCATGATACTGTGCTTTGCACAAATCAAATCGGGTATACTTTGTCTTTCGGCCTCCATTTCGACAATGAATGGCCAGTTTTAGTCAATTGTAGCTCATTTATTATTGAGTTAAAAAATCTGGAAACCTAATTCTCAAATGAGACCTCCCTGGCCCTATCAAAGTGGAAGTTGCGATTTACTGTCGTACAGTGTAAATTAGAGTGATGCAGTTGCCCCAACATTATCAGAATCAACATAACCTAATTTTGGTACTGCAGCTATGTAGGTAAAATACAGCTACCAAATTTTAATACATTTTATTATGGATTACCTCCAGCACATTGCAACTTCTAAACATGTATAAAGAAAAACTTTTTTATGATGGATTTTATAAAAAACATGATGAACTGTAGTATATATTAAAGATTATCTTATTCGATAATTTTTTTTGTCACTTCCCTTCCCTTGATTGTATCAACCAATAAGTGATTGTGCCAAGACCATTTATTAAATAAAGAAGACATTACTAAATTTAAGTTCAGAAAAGTGGAAAAATAATAATAATAGTTTTTCTCTTTTAGCTATTTTTTGTTTTTACTAATTAACATATTTTTATTAAAATATATATTTATAATTAAAAAAATATAAAAACATCATAATAATGATATAATTGAAAACATAGTAATATTGTAATAGGACTAAACCCCTTAACACTAAATATCAACGCTTGAAATTGACTTTCTTAGAGTAAAAACTATTATAAATGTATATTATGTATGTTGTCAAACAGAACCCTTAAAATATGGTAGAATATGGTAGATCCTAACCTTTCTAAAAATTGACAAAAACATTTATCAGATATAAGCACTTATTTGAGGTATGTATAATATTTTACAAAAATAAATCTAACTTTAATAAGGGTTACGGATTTTTTATATTCAAAAATTGGCTCCAGCCTTCAAAAAGCCAAAAATACTCAAAAAAAATTAATTAAAAATTCTCAACAACCAGGAATTATACGAAATAACAAATTTCAGATTTTTGATCAGATTTTATATTACTGCTAGAATTTAATATAAAATATAATTTTTGATTCCTGTTTGTCACTTGAGATATATTTTCTAAACAGTAATAGTTTTCAATGTCAATGTATCAACTGTTATATTATAAGGTGTTAGATACTTTTGCCTTAAAAAAGTACGTCTTAGCACATTTTGCCTTAATCCATTTCAAAATTTTGCCTCCGCGCTATTTTGCCTCCTGTTTATTTCGCCTAAATATACAGGGTAGAGCAGCAAAACGTGGACTGTTAATTAAGAATTATTTTCTCATTAAAAATAAAAGGTTTAGTGATGCTTTTTTGATATTATGTTTCTGTAGTCCTTTTTACATATGCATAATTTACTAATTATTTAGTCATTTTATGATCATGAGTGGGCAACTAGCAAAAAAGCAGCGCATCTTAGATTTACAAGATGCTGGAGTTGATGTGATGAAGATTGGGAACATTGTTGACTGTTCTAGGAGCCTGGTTTTTAAGTTGGCCAAAATGAAAAAATATGGACAAGACCTTTTTAAGATTTCATGAAGTTCGAAGGCATAATTTAAAGACGAAAAAGAAGTTCTTGATAAGTTTGGAGAAGAATATAAAGGAAGACTCAAGTAAATGCATCTTCTTGTCAACGACTTCTCTGTGGCTCTTAGGACCATCAGAAGGGCTATAGAGCACAATTTGGGAATAATTTACTTCAAAGGGACCTCATGGCATCTTCTGAAAAAGGGCATGAAAGCCAGGAGGCTCGAGAGCTGCCAGAAAATCCTCACATGGATCAAGAAAAATGGGTCAATTGGGATAATTTTATTGGACAAGAAGGTTTATATATGGAAGTATATCTATATGTTTAGATTATTATTTTTTCTAATGTATAAATCAGACGTAGTTTATGTTTGAATTCTTTGGGACAATGGTATTCCTCTGGCTGTAAAAAAGTTTTCTTTCTCAATGTATCAACTGTCATATTATAGGGTGTTAGTTACTTTGTCTTGATCAATTTCACAACCCCCAGAACGACTGCTGGCTTGCAGAAACAAAAGAAAAGGTCCAAAGGGTTTACCACACCAAATATCCGGCCCACACAATGACCATTGGTGTTGAGACCTCTGACGGAAAGGAAAAGCCTCCATTCTTTTTCAAGATTGGAAAGAAAATCAGCAAGGAGGCCTACTATAAGGTGCTTAGTTACACCATCTTGCCATGGCTGATTACCAACTACCCAGAAAGTAACTACGCTTGGATTCAAGACGGACCCCCCTCTCTCACGTCCCCCAAGTGCCAAAAGTTATGCACAAATAATTCTGTACAAAGAGATATGTCCTTTTTCCTCACCAGATTTGAACCCACTATACTTTTCTATGCGGGGCACATTGGAGAGGGAAACCAACAGAACCTCATACCCAAATGTGGACTCACTGAAGTCCTCCATTGTGGCTGCATGGAACAACTTGTCAGAGGAGTTTGTCACCAACTCCTGCATGTCTTTCAGACATTAGGTAAAGCTGGGATTGATAAAGAAGATGAAGTTATTTAGTGAAAACGTTTTGCAAAGACCTTGTCTACATGTTTTTTAAACATTAGCTTTTTGCCTCTTATTTAAAATATAAAATTATTGATGTATTACTAAATCCTTCTCTCGAGTCCACGTTTTACTACCTTACCTCGTATATATATAAATGATGTTTATATGGCTTGACTATATTTTTTGGTTAAAATTAATGTTTCCTATGAATTTATAAATCCAAATATATGCAGTGATAAAAACAATAAATGGTTGTTTTCTTTTGAAAAATGAAAGAATTATATCCCAAAATTTAAATGCATACAAAAGATAATCTAAAAATCTTAGTTTATAATTAATTCAAGGGAAACATCAATTTCAATCAAAAAATACAATAAAGACATATAAACAGTATATATTAAGCCAAAATATCCTTGAAGGAAAATGGTTTCAACACAAAAGTCCTAAGGCGAAGTGATTTGAGGCAAGATGTCTAGAAGCAAAATAGCTTAAGGCGAAAGTACGAGCCACCATATTATAGTTGTCAACAAAACACAAATTATCATACGAATGAAATCCCATATTTTGCAAAATTAATTTTTTTACTGCGTTTCTTATTTATTCAACTATTTCAAATAATTATTATTATAAAATCATTACTCTAGTTGATTGATTTATTTTAATGATAAATAATTAATTATTTTCTATTTTTATGGCTCAAACAATTTATGTATCGGTCTTTTTATATGAAACCATCCCTTTTTTAATTTGTATTAATTTGTTATTATTTTACAATAAGAAAAGATTTTTTTTCCAACATATAACTATTTAACTTTAATTTCATAAATTGTAAATTCTTGTATTAAAACTATTAATAAAAATATCCCAGATTATCCACATCTTAATATGTAGGTACAGTTTATATACTTTTTTTTATACCTTGTTGTGCAAAAACTAACTTTAAATTAAGTTTAAAGTTATTAACCTTTATTATTAAAGCTGTATCTATTTCTTTAGTGCCTTGAAGTTGGCTTTCTTGAGAAAAAAATATATAAAGAATCATTTGGCTTATTTGAGGCTTTTATTTTCTGATTTGATTAATTTTACCGCTTTAATATCATAAACTGCTGTCAATATTTAGTTATCCAACCCATGAGATATGGGGATTATTATAAGCCTTCATTATGAGTAAATATGGGCATAAAGTAGAGAAAAATAACAGTTTTAAGATTAAGAAAATAAATCCAATTTGTACTATCATTCCTTTTTTTTTTTTTTGATCGTCTTAGCGTGAATATCCCATTTTGAATTATACATTTTTCCACTTACTTTTGGTGTCTTTCTTTAAAAAAACCATAATAATATAAATATACTTCAATATAACTATAATATTTTCCAGCACTAATGCTAATTTAAAAGTAGAAGATTCTTCTCTTTAATGCAGTAATTTAATTTTTTGCCCAAAATCATATAACAGACAGCTGATGATGCCAAGGGTCTTAATTCAGTAGAACAATATGATTTACTCCTGCCCTCTCTTTGTGATTTTATAAATGTAAATCCTTAGTTAGAAGTAACTAGGGTTGCTAGTTTTTTTGAGGTGAGTGAGGACGCATGCAGTAGCCATCTGGTTTCTCTGTTTTATTTTATGAGCTACTTGTTATTCACATTAAATAATTGACAATTCTGATTTAGTGGATAAAATTACTGGCTCCAAATTTGATTTTCTTAATGATAATAACAGTTTTCATAAAATGAGAATATATGAGTAACACTATCTTAAGATTAAATTTTTTGTTTAATGTATAAAAAAATTTAAATTTTGAAGTGTTGGTTTTTTGAATTTTTTTAGGATCCTGTTCAACGACCATTTCCTGGCAAGGTTGAAATCATTTATATAGTCATCATTATATTTATATGTGCAATGTACATGACTAAAGTACTAATATTTTCCTTCTCAATTGAATTTATTACTATGATTATGGCAAATTAATAATTATAGAACAGGGACTTTGTTTCACTATTAACTTTCAACGGAAATATTTGATATGGACGAATATAAATAAATCATATTTTCATTCTGTTGGAGGATTAAATTTATTTAAAATTATTTCTACATTTTATTTATTAAAACATCAATGATTATTTGTTATGTTAATTATATATCAAATCGTCATCTTTATCATTAAATTAAATAAATCCATAAAAGGCTAACAATTTTCCTTATTAATTTGACGTGTGTGGTTACTCTTTTTGTGTTATAAGTGACATTAATAACTTGAGTGATTTAAAGTATTTTTATCGAATTTGATTATAAATATGTATTCTAAAGTCGAAAAAGATCTCATATTGTTTCATTTTGGTTTCTGAGGACCGAATCTTATTATCTTACAATATTATAAGGTAAAGGAATAGTCCCATCAGCTTTGGAGTGACATAAAACATGACATGACTGTATGCAAAAGTAAGAAAAATAAAAAATAACTTGATAATCCTGACAATTCCAAAAAATATTTGGAAGGAGAACAGCTTAGCAGTCATGCCACCTTATTAGATCAGTTGCACGCAGCCGTGAGGGGAATTAAATAAACAAAAAGCTCACTCATTATATAGTGAGGACATATTGGTTGGAGATACTCAAATGTCGATCCTGCATGTCCAACTCCCATTTACACTTATAATGACATATACATGACAATGTTATTTAAACTAGCAGTTGCAAATACAATTTTGGTATCAATCAGGCTTGATTTTACTCCATATTTCCAAATGATGTAATCCAGTAATACTAGAGGATCTAAAGAGTGTACTCTTAAACAAAATTGGAAACTTTTTTAATATTAGTTGAAGGTTGACGGAACTAGACAAAATAAGTCTCAATAAGAAGAGAAGAGTTACAATAACAATGGTAAGAACTTTTAAAAAGGTCAATGAGTATTGTGGTGTGGAATGGTTCAAAGAGTTTTGAACCAGTAGTGAATCACTACCCAAAATATAATCCTACCCATGAAGCACCCAAACTAAAATATAGGAAACATAAGAACGCTTGGATTATAATGTGGACATTTATACAGATCCCGCCACTATACTACAGATTGTTTCATTGCAGATTAATTAAGTAAAAATTTAAAGAAGACAAAAAAAGAGGTAATTTTTATTTGGCGAAGTTCATACCTTGTATGTATGTAACAACTCAAAGAAGAAAATAAAAGAAAATGGAATCTCCTGAAGCAAACGATTTCTAGCAAATCAATATTTATGATTTTTTTATTCCACCTTTCTCTAGGAGTAAGAAAAAAAGGTTTAATAAAAAGTTTAGTTTATATTAAAACTGAAATTATATTCCTTCAAGATGTGAATACTCCTACCTCACCACCAATGAGCTGCCTTTTTTCAGTTACTAAAAATATCATTACTTCTTTATGGATTCTAGTAGGGATAGGGAATACTTTCTCCTAGTTCAAAAACAGTCGAACAACATAAATAGATGTTGCTGTTGGTCAGCCAGCAACTTCATCTGACCCCGTTACCTTTGACATTCCTTCTTTTTATCTATAGTTTATTTCCTGTTCTTTTTGCTTGTTCGTTAATATCGTACGCTATAATATTCTGAAAAATGAAATAAAGTAATGAATAAACCCAGATCCTTTGTTTCATATCATTCGTCTTCGTCGAGGTGGGTTTAATATAATTGCTTTTAATATTCATCCTCCAGCAATTCTACGGCACTTAAGAATTATTTTTTCCTCAACTCTTGGGAATATGCTAATAAAATTGTTAACCGATATTTAATTTGTTGGGATTTACATAAAACATGGAGGAAGAAAGATACAAGCTCTATTTCTAAAATAGCGGACAGAAATAGATTTATAGGCCAGTTTCAAATATTTTCAGTTTGTTTATTTTGTTCAATATTCCCTCTCAGGAATGTGGCAAAATTTACTAAATAGTTATCCATGCGTTTGGGAGTTTCCTAGTACTCCAAATTTAGAAAAATTCGATTATATTGAAGATTGTTGAAATTACAAAAACAAAAACTATATATTTGGCCTCAAAAAAGCTTTTAACAACATGATCATTCAGTAGTTGGCTATATTTGAGCTAATCATAATCAAAGAATTCCGAGCTACTCTGATCACACCTGTATCCCAAAATTTGAAGTCCTCTGTTAAGATTGGAAAGGCATTACAGTCATTATGGAACTCTTCTGTAAACAAGGTACACTATTACCCTTCATTTACGGACAAAAACTTAAATTGTAAAAAAAGAAAAAAAAATAGCATATTCATTAACCCCAAGGTGACTATGTAAATATAATGGTGAGACAACAATGGTCTTCTATAGAAGTCTGGTTGTTGTTAGCTGACTCAACTGACCTAGTGACGTCACTGTTGCGGCATTTAAGATAATTTCATAGAAGTGAAGTGCACTAATTTGTATCTGTTTTGCAAAAATGCCATCACCTCGTGGTTCAAAGCATGTTTGTGCTATGGTCTGCTTTCTGAATCCACGGGATGCCCAGTATTTTGCATTTCCTCAGAAAGATTTGATGCTCCAGCGTAATTGGATCTCAGTCAGCAGAAGAAAAGACCCAATCAATATTAAGAATGCCAAGATTTGTGATAGGTATTTTACATCCAATGATTTTGAGGGGAATCTCGAGGGTGAGCTTCTTGACTTAAAGACTAGGAAGAAATTCAAAAGTGATGTTGTCCCCTCACTCCACATTCCCTTTCCTTTCCCATTTTAGATTAACCCAAATCCTCCAGAGACATTCGTAAGGAAAGTTGCGAAAGGAAAAAGCTTGTAAAACAACTATTGGAAGCAAGTAACCTCCTGGAAACCAGTATTGAGTCGGAAACAGAGACGGATAATGAAATACCCACAAAAATGTGTAGTTGGATTTCTGAGTCCCAACAAGAGCCTTTGATTCAGACGCAAAGGTATCCCGAAACAACCTTTCAAAACTATGAAGACACAATTGACAAAAACGTATTTGAAAGGCTGCATAATCATCTAATTGAATTATATCTTAACTGGCAAAAAGAAATCATCATATCCTTTGTCGAAACCAGAACAAGAATGAGAGTAAATACCATTAATAAAAAGCTCAAACTGAAGAACGCAAGTGGTAATCTGAGAAAATTCCCTTGCTGCTATATATTATTTAGTCACCTTGATTAAACCTCACTCTTCCTTTCTTTAATTCTATTATTATGCCATTTTACGTTAGAAAAAATAAATAAATGTTTTGTACTCACAACTGCTTATGTCATTGTGAGATATGGACAAAATTGTTTTAAAAGGATATTCAAATATAAAGAAAATGTAATAGTGGTCAAATAAAAAATGTATTATTAAATAATTGCATTAAAACCAAGTATATCTTTGACTTTAAGTATAATTTTATTTGTTCTACATATTCAAGTGTATCCATCTGATGCAATAAACATTAACTTTTTTTTATTGCTGTCTAGCTCAAACAATGCTAAAAATAAGGAACTTAGGATTTAAATTTTCACTTTTTTATTTATTTTTATCCTCTTTAGCAAACTTTGAAGCACATAAAGGTTACAAAAATGCAACATAAATATCTTCTGATTTGGGCTATTCCCAACCAACGACGTACAGAAAAATCATGTTTGGAACTGCCGAGAAACGCCAAAAAGTGTGAGTAAAGCTATTGAGTTTATAAAAAGACAGTGATGGCAGCCAAAGAGACGTTTAGGCTTAGGCTCTAAGCCTAAGGCCTAAGGCTCAAAGGCTTAGTCAGGGTTTTTGATTTGAGCAGAAAAATTATGACCCATATTATCAAAAATAATCCGGGACTTAATGTGAGATGGGATTTGAAGGACTTTGATTGTACAAGAAAGCTTGATAGATACAAGTTGCTACTTAACATTCTCTGTTAAAAGATAAAAAGCCACTACACTTCTTGTACCTGTCAATATTTGATTATATTTTATTTGGCTATAAAAAAAGTAACTTTAAATACATATAATGAATAATTTATTTAAGTTTTTAAATAGTCAAATTCTATAATATTTAATGATGAGCACTCTAAAAGTTTAAGTAAGTGGGGTCAACAACTAGAATGTTATAATAATTTATTCACATAATGGAAAAGCTTTTTACATCTCTTCTGTTCATGCTTCATGATTTCATAACATACCTACACAATTATGTATTGTATCTATTTTTCATAGAAGGAAAAAACACACACAAATCAATACCGTTATTCACAATGTCTATGACACGTGTACAACTTCTTTACTGACTCTACTAGAAATATACAATCAAAAATAATAATGTATTGACAAAAAAAAATGTATATTCATACATGATTATATGCTGTTGTTGCATTTAAGAAATGAATATAAACCTTTATCCTTATCATTTTTTTTTATGACGGTATTCGGAGCTTGCGTTTAAAAAAGTTAGGACTGTATAAAGTATGAAAATTTTTTCATTTACCAGATATATATTTCAATTTCTGTTCAAAATGTATTTGATTTTTACTTCCGCTAATGAAGTTGAACGGAAGTTATGTATAGTAATCAAAATCGTGTATATTTTGGTCATGTTAAAAACAAATGAAAACGAAAATCAATATAGTAACTTTGAGAATTTAAACAATGTTTTGGAGTAGAGTACCTTTGCTGTCATGACGATTTTAGCTAGAATAAGCTGTAACAAGGGAGGAGGAGGAGAACGAAATAAACTATCATATTATCAAAAATTACTCTCATGTTGATCCTCAATTATATTCTGAGCCCGACAAGGTCTTACAATTTTAACTCAGCAACAAATCCTCAAATTTACTCTGCGTCATTTATGAGAACGCACAAATCTTAAATCAGGTTTCTAATTTAATTGAATGTAGAAGAAAAATAAATTATCACTTCAGGAATTAAATCAAAATGGCAACAGCAACATAAGAAATACATAATAAAGATGTGTTAATTAGGTACTACAACAAAATGAGATTGTAATATTAATATATATAACAATTATAAATTTAGATGTGATTTTAATTTAAAAATGGTTAAGGCCTAGCATCTTTCTTCTTTGATTAAAAACGGAAAAAGTGGAATTATATGCTCTCTATGAGTTAAGACCAAAGGATTATAAAGGCTATAGAAGCAAGTTACATCTAACATGATGATCCATCCCAAGAGATGCTCCTATTCATAACTCTGTATTGCAGGAGTTGAGAAAGAATGAAAATTCATCCTTTGAAAACTAACAGGCTTTACAAAAGAACAGAGCTTACTCCTTCCTAGTGAAGGATATTCCAGGATTAAAAAAAATTGATAAATCGATTCACGATGAGCAAGGAATTTAAATATTAAAAATATAATTAGTAATTTCTATATGTGAATTTGTTAGAAGTGTGCAGTATTCTATTGTGATAATACTAATAATTATAATTTATTACGGGTTATGACATAATAATCTTTACATTGAAATATGAGCCATTATTAAGATAATTTTGAATATGTGCTAGTACCCCCCCATAAAATGGGATCACTCAAAAAATACAAAATCAAACAAAAATTCTTGGATTTGCATATTTTTGGAATAATTTCTTTAAAATAAAATATGCAAAATATTTTTCTATAATATACATAGACAATGGTATTTCTTATAACTATGAATGATGAATAAGTTATAAGGGTCTAAAGGAAATGATCGTTTTTCATCATTTTTCAGGCCTAAATGAAAATATATCGTGTTCAAAACAAGGGACAGAATCAATAAAAACATTTTGATACTAATAAAAATCCGGTTTACAACAGTTTTATTCATCGTACTTCAATTTGATGTTTATTTTTATTGTAAAAATGACTCGGAACGAGAATAGTCACGAATTTCTATAATCTCAGATTTTTTGAAACATCATGGGCTAGATAAAAAAAAATGAGGTCAGTTTTGGATTCTGCATCATAGATAAATTATGTTTTTGGCTTCATTTCATTGGTAGAAATTTTGTGTTCCCTAGTGTTATTGAAGAGATACCATTTAAATACAAAGTAATGATAAGTACATGAAAGACGAACAATATCAATGAGGATTTGCTCGTAATTATAATTCTAACCCCTTGTTGAACTTGAAGTAAAATTGAAAATCGACATCGTAATAACTCTTGATCATATCTTTGCTAGATACCAAGTGGATTTGTGTTTATTTCCTTCATGTTTGAATGTTTGGGAGTAAAAAATCTTATCTGTCATGACTTTTTTTTATATGAAAAGATTAACCATAATTCCATTGTCGTTTCAATGACATAGAACATGTATTATCTATATGAATAAAGCAAAACTTGCCTTCCTGTCTGTATGTAATACGTATAAACATTTTTAATCTACAAAATAACATGTCGCCATATGTAGCAGGCGCTTTGCATGTATAATCAAGAGCGCCGTGATATTATTTCTCACGAGATTTCCTTCAGAAATATGGACTTCACTGGGCTCAAGGCCATACACATTTTTAAAAACCGATCGGTTCTTGAAATAAACAAAGAGAAAACAAAAGTAATCGCATCTATCAAGTCATACATTAAGATATACCACCCTGAATTCGAAATCGTAGAAATAACTAAGCTCCTTGGGATTTTCATTACTTCCAGCTCAAAAATAAGGGTTAAAGGCTAACAAAGGTGAGCTTATACATAGATGACAAAAGTCACATTTCTCAAAAATCCTCGCAAAACTTACTATTATATTCCCGTGAAAAATTCTCAAGTTACTTTCTTTCTTTTATGAGCACACACAAATGTTCCATCCGGTTTTTTGATTAATTGTATGTAGTAGAAAAGAATCCCCGCTACATAAAAATTAAATAATAATGACGACAGCATCTCAGGAAAAGAAAATTTACTCATCCGCTTGCCAACTCCCCCCACTAACCTCAAATATGCTTATACGATAAAAAATATTAGAAGTTAGTGGGGGATGTTAAGCAAAATAATAAAGTATCAACCAGTGTTTGAATTTTAAGCAGCGTTGGTCATGCAGAATAGGCTATTGAATGAGTGTAATTGACATGTAACGTCCTAAGTACAGTAAATCCTTGGGCTTTCCCTAAAAATGTCTATAGTTTATTATCCAAATAAGATATATCAAATATGTATTAAGAGAATTGGACGTACATTGCAATCAAAATATTCCTGTTTTAATTATAATTATAATACAATATAATAAGAACAAATTACATTTTTACTTGAATTTATAATTTACTATTTCATAGAACAGAATAATCATAAATGTAAAAGCACACTCAAAACTACAAATAGTTAATTTCACTCAGTTGATCTTCCGAATAAAAACTTAAAAAGGAACCAATAGATGAGCTCAATAAATGAAATAATGCTAAATCCAATACATAGTCCTAGAATCCCTCCAATCTGTCCCATAAACTCTATAGAACTTAATTTTTTATGCCGTTGATACTGCAAGATTGCCGATTTTTCAAAATAAAAATTGACAACAGATATATCTTTAGAATAGGCATCATATCTTTTATCAATTGATAATTGGTTTTGAATATTTACTTCCTTTGGTATAACCCGTATTGGGGACACATATTTTTTCTTAATGTAAGCTTTTGTTTTAGATTCAATGATGTCCTATTGATATAAAATGAATATTTACTCATGGATAGATAAATATCGTTTTGTTTATTCAGAATTACCTCGACAAATATTTGAGGCACTGGAAGATTTTCTGACTGGAAATTACAGAAATATGACATTTCCAAATTCAAAAAATTACAACTTCGGAAAGGAAGAGAAGAAAAAGAAGTGGTATAAATGGTTTCTTTGCAGTCTGGTTTGCAATCACATCCTACATCTTTGAAGTCCATACTGTCTCTGTAAATATTAATGGATACTTTGAAAAATAATTGACGAATGATTATGCATTCTATATAATACAGTCAAACCACGGAACTCGATTGCTTCATTACTAAACATATCCGGAATTTCACACAAAAGGGAAATAAAACTGTATGTCTGAAGTTTAAACAAAACTTCGGAGTCCGACTCAATTACTTGACTTTTGTAAATGAATTACACTTTGAACTTCTTCATCACATGTATTGATTATATACTCACGTATGAGTATATGCAGATACCAGATCATATTATCTGAGGTGTGCAAGTCCACATCCAAAGAATTACTAACACTCCACTTTAGTGTTCAGAGATTCAGCTACTCATCAATGTCAAGGTATGGGCCGTATTGTAGTTATTATATTTACCGTATTAAAATATGTTTATTTTGCTTTAATTATTCAAATCTGAACATATTTCTCTACAAGTTCTGTTTAAAAAAGGCAATGTTTGGGGGATCAAAATTTTGTCATTGAAAACTGATCAATTCATTTTAATTATTTATTATGAGAAAAATCTATTCGACAGCAAACTTCCAGAATAAATATGCATCTTATACTGGGATTTTAATGTATTTTTTTATGTGGCTTAAATTCATTACTCTATAAATTCCTTTGTTTTCCAGGGATCACAAATATTCACTTCCTCATCCAAAACTGGAAAAAACCAAGTAGTACAATTCGTATGTTCCTTTCCTAATAGTAGTCCACATTCAAACAGACAATTATTTCTGGTATAGTTTTGAAAATATGTCAATTTTTTCTCATGGGAAAAGTAGCAGTTTCTTTTCTCAGAGGAAATGTACTCCAAGTCTATGTCTGTCTTAATGTCTATTGCAGATATTTTTATATAGTTTTGTTCTCCTGTTCGTAAGGAAATGGAATGTCTTGAAAGAAGAGGATACTGTTGAACACCTCCAACATAGGCATGAAATCCCAGTACATCTGATGTTATAGTTGTAGATTCTATTAGATCAGTATTGGCATCTATCATCACAACTAATCCTTCATGTTTTCCATTTTTGGGAAATGGTCTCCTTCTTGAAAATATGAATAGGATGACATTCAGGATTTGAAATAAGGACTAAAATATTCAATACCTTCAAGGACCCAATTTGAAGATTCATTTGCTAGATTTTTTTCTTCTCTTTGAAGCTCTGAAAGTTTTTTTGAATATTTACTTTCACGAAACATATTTTCTGCTTTTTCTAAATTAAAGACACAGCAGAGCCCTTCATCTGTTGGAAAAGATTCAAACAAGGATGAACAGGAGATTTCTTGCTTTTTCCACCAACATTTTTTGATAAATGAAACTATATAAAGGTACAAATAATGGTGTGTTTTTGCTTTTTTCTAGTAAAAAAGTATTTACTTACTTTTCTGAATAGGTTTGAAACATCAAAACAGGGCATTTTGTCAAACCATAAGAGATGAAAAAGTTCATTGTATGCCTTGTCTTGATTTAAATCACTAAAAAATGTATCTATCCATTTTCTTACGAGACCAGAATATTGTCCAATATAATAAGCTTTTTCGGGTAGAAGTAGTTGATTGGTCGGTTTCTATGATATATTTTAACGTCAAACATGCAACTAAATCATATATATATGCATGTAAACTCACTTCTGCACTTTTTCTATAGGGACACATGGGTAGATTTTTAACACAAATTATATTTGCCTCTCGGTCACATTCACTTTTGAAAATTGTGCTTTTTTCCGCCATGGAAATCATAAGACACTGTCCCTCATTTGTTGTGTCGATCAATATATTTTCAGATCCTTCCAACTGTCTTGACAGGTAATTCATATCTGTTTGAAAAGGATCTACATCAATATGAAACGTTTTCGGAAGTAGATTTTTTTTAAATCGGAGAATAGATAAAATTACTGATAGATATTCTTTCTTTTTCATTTGAAATGTACTTCCATTCATTTGCTTACAGGCATCAGAATATCTTTCCTTTGGATATTTAGTCGGACTTATGAAGATGCACGTATTTCCATCCTTCCAAAAACCTTTTGGACAATCTGGTGAGCCTGGAGGCATAAAATATACAGTACATGAGATCAAATCTTGTTCTCAATTGATATCGTGTACCAAGTATCAACATAATTACATACCAACAATGGCAGAGCTTTTACAGGAATATGAACGTAAAATACAGGCAAATTTTAATTTGTTAGAGCAATTTGTATTCATGAATTGAATTGACGTGTTCTCAGCGATGTGAACTGCAATACAGGGATTACTATAATCCTTTATATCACTAGATATGCCATTCAAGTTATTTATTATTTCTTTAAATTCAATTTCGTCAATTTTCAATTCCACACGAAATTCTATTGGAACATGGAAATTATTTTTTATATCCATGATAACTTCAATTTCTTCTATCGTAAAGATTTCAAAAGAGTCTCCATTCATAGAAAAACAAAAAGACTCTACTTTACTTTTTATGTAAACTTTAGAACTAATAAAAATACAAGTGTTTTTTTCCTTAAAACATTCAAACATAGGGGCATTCGTATCTTGACACATCAACTGCAAAATAGAAGGAACCAAAAATTGAACAATATGTGGTTGTTGTACTTTAAAATGCAGTTATATCATAATAGTCTGCATCATCGTCGTCCTTGTCACTATCTTCAAACAAATCTGTTGTTTTATTCATGTTACAAGGATCAATTTGGTTTCGGGCAATACTTGCCCTAACAGTTGCGTCAGGATTAATGGATTTGATTATTTTGAGGGCTTGGTTTATGTTAATATTTCCAGTGTTGAAGAATTCCATGAGATATTCTAAACGTCACAAAGTAAATAAAAATATCATAATTAGTAGAATTTTCATAATTACGCTTAAGGTATTCTAATCCTTTGGGTTGAATATCTACGAGAGATATGTTTTGTGTGTTTTGGATGTATTTATCTAAGCAAAATTTGATGACTTTCTGTGTAACCTCTTTGATGTTTCTCTATATAAACAAATTGTTTTCGATTAGATCTATGATGGAATTATCCCACAAAGTTTTAAAAAATAGAATTGAAATCTCGTGTATTTAATAAGTTTCAACCTCAACAAAAAAAAACAAATGGTACAGGAGAAACTGTTGATTCCTTATTGGTTGGTAAACACAGAATTTAAACTCACCGTTACTTTTTAAGTGTATGAGCAATTATATCAAGTGTTTCTGTGCAAATGAGTTAGGGTACATGGGACTTCAAAAGTCTACCTTTAATCTTTTAAATATTTGTAAAAAAATCTTGCAGAAAAGATTAGTGCCTCTCACTAATAAAACTAATTAAAATGCGGGGCAGTGAGATTGATCACGGGCGAAAAGTAGTTTGTATCCTGCACTTACCTGATCCCTTCAGATGAATAATTATTGAAGAAACATGTCATCTCGTTATAGGGAAGACATTCTGTCATAATTTTTTAAATATTTTGTTGCTTCCATCTAGCATATTTTCAATTTGACTTATTAAACAAAAATATTAATTAACCCATCGATAGCACAGTCTTATCAACTTTTGACATCACTTTTAATCTAAGTACTAATTATTCTTAAAGTATAGCTCAATCAGGGTTGGGGTGTGACATAAAGATACCTTTCAATGAAAAAATACTTTCCTTTTAGCACAGAATAAAGTGCGGACCTTATGGGTCATGTATTGCCTGATTGGAACTCACACTGTTAAGAAATCAGACATACCTCAGGATTAGGTACACTCACCTCCCTCAAAGAGTCTTAGCCAATGTAAGACTAATATGGGGCTATGCCACGAAGCTGGAGCATAGATCGTAGAAAAATTGCCCCGTTCTCCCCGACAAAGTAAAAAAAAAACCCATCATTCCATGGCTTTCATAGAATAAATTGGTATTACAACCAAAACAACATTGATTTTTAAAAAAGTAAACAAAATAATAAAATATTTTTTTTCAAAAATGCCAAATTTTGTATTAAAACACAAAGAAAATAAAATAAAATGTATCCTTAAAAAAATTGTCACACCGATTTAAAAATTCTGAGTTATTCAGCCGAAAAACTAAAGTGGTATGAGTTACCTTAAAAAAAATAAAAAAAAAAGAAGTTGACTTGTGTCATTTTTAGGTAAAAATTCATCCTTTGTCAAAATAGGAAGCACATTTTAGGAAAGGAAGTCAAAAGTAACTACCCAAATTGTACATATGTAGTGTTGTATTAGTCCCTATTTATTTGGTTGTGGCCGGTGTTAGGACTGATCCTGTCAGTACTAGAAATTGTATTATTATAAAAAGAAGAAATACGGACCGACCTAACACTCTACATATGTCTTATATGATATTTGACTCACCTGGTTACAAAGAGTAATGGCGGGAAACTGAATTTTTTCGATGGGCAGACCCGTTGTTGTAACAGAAGTAAGTATTCTTTTCCCAGTCATCGTATGCATCTTTAGAAATAATTGAGGAAATAACAATAAATCCAATAACCATGGTGGCCCATATGAATCGTGTAAGTCCATTCCCCTTATCCTCAAAGATATATCGTATTCCATGACCCGTAGATACTTCAGCATAGTCCTTCAATGTTTTCTGGATTTTTTTATGTATGTCTAAATAAATATAAATAAATGAAATTATATTTCGTCAACTATTGGAGGAAAAATATCACCCATAGTTTCCTTCCTTTTCCTTGTTTGATCCTTCATGGTTGTTATCAAAATGTAAAAAGGTGTACATAACACACAGCTATATATATAAAATAAGATATCAAAGCTTTCCCCATTGCTGTAGCTTGAGTTATAATTATTTATTGCTTTTGTTGCGTTAATATCTAGTATTTATACATTAATCTCGTCTCTACTTCATTATTGATTATCAATAAACATTTAACTTAACAGCTAGTGGTCATTTATAACAATTATTATACACAATTAATTATATATTTGAATAGCATTAACACCATAAGTGAATGGCCTTTCCAGAAATTGTGGTAGTCTTATATTATTCATTAGATGATTATGATTAATTTTATCAGTCATAAGAACAGTCTTTATCGGTTTTTCATGGTAACTATGTCCTTTAAGCTGTTTAAGCTATATCATATCCTCTTTAAAAGAGACAAAATACCTAATGTTTCAAGTAGGAGGTGCGTGGCTAGAGCATATAATACTAAAGTATTATATGCTCTATCAATTATTTCATCTTGTCTTGGTAGTTATTTGCTTCAATCCTGGCTAGGAGTGAACAAAATAAAAAAATAGCTAAAACCATAGGACTAAAGGATCAATTAATCAGTCTTTAGTGAAAAAATAGGAGTTTGGTTTAAAATTAGGAGGTGTGCTTAAATTGATAACTATAACACCTCTAGAAACTATTTCATTAGAAATGTTATAAAATAATTTTATACGAACTAATAAGACTTCTCATATCTCTCAAGGCCATAGACCATCTTAATATTTCTTTTAAAATTGATGTCTAAATTTTATTTCGTGCAAATTAAAGTGTTATCAAAATTAGTGGATATTTAAGTTAAAAAAACGGTTAAAGTCAAACATACTTTTATACTACATACAACATTTTAAAAAAATATTCAAAGTATTTTGTTACAAAACTCAATAGTTATTAAATAATGTACTATATGAATCCATCAGATGATTGATAAACGAATTGCAATCTAAAGCAAAAGGATCTTCGAGTAAATTTTTGATCAAACTTATATAAAGGAGCTCAGAACTGAAAGCTGGATTGCGTTAGATATCTGAAATTTTATTTTTGAGTTTCCTAACTAAAATATTTCTTCAAATCGGAAAAATAAAGAAAAGCGTAAATGTTCCTTAGAATCACCCATATTGAAATACTAACGGCATTTCCTTGGATCGCGCTGAATTATTAGGCTTTGTTGAACAGTAAAAAATTATATTTGGATTTTGTAAAATATGTACATTAAATTGATATTTTTGGTCTAAGAAATAAGAATGTATTATATTAATGAAATAAAAACTAATTATAAATAAATACAGAAATTTTTATTCCAAGTTCATTTCTCAAGACTTTGCTCGCAAGTCCAAGTTCCTGAATATTTTTTGTGTACAGTTCCAGTTTTTAAATCTCTATAGAGTTCATTTCAAGTACATATGGTATATATAACATAGGGTCCGCTAGGCTGAGGCCTTACTCGAGTTCAGCATATACTAGCTTTCGAATCCAGGTGAAGTCGTAAGTCTTAGTTATATCAAGTCCAATTTTCTACCTCTGACAATTATCAATTTGGGCTTAGAAAAAGCATAACAAGGAACAACTATTATTGAAATTCGGCGAGGAAATACTCGTATATTATTAGAGGACTAATAACAGAGTCTGTTAGTCCCAGATATATCTCATGGGATAACTATCAGAAAACACCCCCGAAAAATTTATCGAGATGATGGAAGCTTTTGATTCTCTTTATATTAACACACATACTTACACTGTCTAATATATATATATTTTTTTTTGAACAGGGAAAAAAGTAGGTACCGGATGGTTCATTTAAATTTAGACACTTTGAATTTTAAACTTCAACCAGATATAATTTATTATGAAACAATATAATTTCAACAAAATCAATACTATAAATAGTATACTGAGCTATAAGTACCATAAATACTATAACTACTGAGCTATAAAGACTATAAATACTGAGCTATCTTAATTATTAATGTTACCGCCTTTAGCTGAAATGATGGGTTCCAGGCGGTGGAGGAAGGCCTAGAATCGGCTGCAGATGTTTGGATGAAAGATTTTATTTATGATTGAGCCTTCTTCCTTTTCAACATTTTGGACCTGCTGACGTCGTAGACGGCAATCCTAAAGACACCCAACTGCTTAAAGTGCGCGAAAGAAAATTCGTCGATCATGTTGAAGTGTCATTTTGTCGATTTTTACGTAAGCTAGAGAGCTCAAATTTTGGTTTGTAACTAATTGTTGATGCTTTATAGATTTTATGTATCCATTCATCTTACTCAATACGGGATTTATTCGCAATATAGATAAATGGTTAAAAACTCGAGTTCTTTTTACCCCCAATGAACAACTTTGAATACTCTATAAAAACCTCCAAATCGAAGTCAAATATATATCAAAGCTCATTCCCATCATTGATTGCCAGTGATGGAAGACGCAAGTTAGTAAGTTCCGGGGTTTCGGAGACAAAAAAAAAAAAAACAGCATTCTTTGAAAAACTACTGCAGCAAAAATTTCATATTTACGCCAGCTTAAGGACTTTAAAGGTAGGAAATCTCTATCACGGTGTTACCATCTGCTTGTTGCTGATTCCCAGGTCCAAGTAAGTCAGATTTTTTTAAACTTTGACGAAACTATGTTCACCTAAAAATTGAAAGTTAAATATCTTAGTTCAATCTTTTGTCTAGATAGCACGTTTTTGGACTGGTTCAAAAATATACTATACTTAGTTTCTATTTGTTCTTATATAAAAAAAAAAAAAATAAGGATAAAATACAATAACAACAAATGCATTAATACTTGAACACCGTATATGCATAAGTTACATTTATATTTCAATTTATTTGAAATTAAATGGATTTAATTTGATTTTGATTTCTTTTATAGACCAATGTTTATCTTATTAGAACATGTACATCAATAGGATGCAAAAATGTAAATCATCTCAAATATTGATCCTAAGTCAAAGAGCAGAAGCAGATAGAAAATTTTGTAAGCTCACATATTACAATCCATTTTGAAATTGTAGGTTGTCTAACAGTTTTCTTGAAAAAAGTCTAGAAAACTGGTATTTCAAATGCAAATATATCAAAACACATAAAAAAATTTTCAAGTTTGTAGGCAGAGGTTAAACAACATGAAATTTGAAGATTGTACTTTTTGTATCTACTACTTGAAGAGGGGTTTTTATCTACCATGGCTGTCATTATTATTATTTTATTTTTGAAAGCAGAACAGTAAGTATAAGATAATCTCTATTGCGCGAAAAACTAAGAGTAACTCTCAGGGTTTCTTGTAGAGTTATATATGTAAGCCTTGTTAAATTTGGAATAGAACTGTTGTTGTAATTCATGCCTATATGATTATATATCAAGATAGGGAGTGGGTTTTGTGTTTATTTACTTAATTTAATAGGCCCTCATAGCTAATTTAATAAAACATCAGGGCAACTAAGTTGCGTCGCTTCCAAACAATCTTCTAATTATTAGAGTATCCACGTTTTTTTGGTTTTTTTTAACATACTGTCGTTTCATATTATTTGAATCTCTGAGTATAGATTATAAATAATATGACAGAGAGAGGAGTAGAATTCATGGAAAATAATACAAGATTAAAATAGAAAAAAGGAAATACTATCTCGCAAATAATAAAACGACGATCATGTCGTGAAATAAATAAAAAAGCTAAGATAAAAGCTCATTAATCATATTGACTAAAATAACCCTGCAAGGAAAGTTCCACCTCGAAAGGTCGATGACCCAAAAAAATTAGATGATGCGGAATCCAATTCAATTCACCTAAATGTTGTATTTGAGTAATTATTTTCATTCGATAGATCATAGTTTTAAATTTTAAAATTCAACCAATTTGTGTAAAATTTTGAATACATCTTTTTTTCAAATATAAATATCCATATAAGAAGGTACCCAATAGAATATCCTCCCAAAAAATTATTTACCCTATTCTACACTACCCTAGCATACATTGCAACTACATAATGAATATAAGTATTGACTAGGCACTCTAATATTTCAAGCATGTGTACCTTCAAGCATACATACAATCAGAGTACTTATATCTTTCAATTCATATACTTTTTCATTATTAATAGCTTCTTTTTTTGTACAATACTATTTATAGATTTTATTGCCTCAGGCCTTGAAGCATTTCATACATATTTATGTACATAAATATCCATGTATGAATATTTTTGTATTGAATGCTGTTTAATCAATTATGATTAATATTAATTATTGTTACAAGTGAATTATTGAATGAGAGTATTTTAGAAAAAAAAACAGAGTTCTTTTCATAGCCATTTGAATAGTTTTATTTTCTTATATAATTATTTATTTTTTTATCAGTTTTTTATTCATTGAGTATGTATTTGTGTACTTCATTTTTTATAACGTACAAGAAGCAAAAAACAAAATATTTTCAATCCTCGGATGTAAAATGAACAATTTGTTCTTTCTTATTAAACTTGGTTTATTTTTCTTCCTCCTTTTTTTTTGTCTTTAAATATACATATGGCACAAACCCCAATAAATACGTATATTAAGTCTTTTTTTTAAGAGATGAGCTTAGTAACCAAAATTTAGACGGTTTATATTGGTTTTTTTTGCTTGGATATTACGACATATGAGTCCTAAATACCTAATGGTTACAAGAAGAAGTTAAATTTTTGGAAAACAACTATAACAAATTTCCATATAACAGTTATTGACAAATGCAGCAGATTGTTTAAATTATCATTTTTTTTTAATTCGCACTTTCTTTTAGCTTTTAGTAGATAATGCAAATTTTCAATTTGTTCCAACACATAAATAATTTTATGTTTTCAGTAGGTGAACTATTATTACTTTCAATAATCCATGCTACTCCAAAATCATAGGATTCAAAAATATAAATAGATTATTACTCTTTTTTAAAGTTTAACTTCATATGTTAATTTAATTAATGTATCTATTTACAAATTTATATTAGAGTTGGGGAAAAAATAATTTCGTATTTTTTGCTTTATTTCAATGCTTTATAAGAAGGATTGGAATCATCCATTTAATCCAAGTATCCCCTGTTCTGTTCGATTACTTGTTACCAACGAGAATCCAACTTCCTAATACCCTTTTTGTAGACGCCCTTGTCCGTATTGGCAATAATCTCGGACAAACAATTTTCAAAGGCCTCTATTAAGTACAAATTTTTACCCCCAAGCGTGTTGGTCATAGACATGAACCGGTAGTAATGACATGGTAGAGGTCCAGTCTGTAATGTGGATGCAAACAAGAAACTAGAGCTTCTGGCGCATAACTAATGATGTATGTGCCCTGTCGTTGTCTTGATAATTAATTATTCTTAAAGTATCAAACCAGATATGGTCTGAATTTAACCAAGTTATTATGAATAAAGCTCTCTTTCGGACTAAATAAATTTAAATTAATGTAAAATGTAAATTTTTTTGTTCAAGAACACATTTTTGAAGGTGTTCTTAATATCTAAGATTTGCATCACTAATATTTATTTAGCAACGAGCATGTGGAGCTAAATCTCTGCGTGTCATATAAAAAAAATATGGTACTTTATATGTTGAATACGTAGTTTATAGTATAAAAAGTTTATATATCTAACTACAAGAAGAACTAAAACAAATTTGGTTTCAAAAAAGTACTTCTTTTTCTGTGTTTGTAATTTTAAATACTTTAAAAAAAAATATTTTAGCTTTTTTCTTTCAAATACTTCTGATTTTTAGATCAATAGTAAAAATAGTGTAGTAAAAAAACAACCATAAGAAATACATTATTTTCAACAGATGACTGTTGGACTCGACGATTTCCATTATTTTATCCATATTTTCGACAATAGGCATTCCAGATATTTCATTAAGATCCAAGTTACTGAAACTCAATGGACAAAAACCAAAGTTACGTGTAATTACCTTTTAAAGTAACAAACTTTTAATTTATGCCCATTTTTAATCGCCTAACTTTCTATTTTCTAGTTATTAAAAAAAAGTATAAAATGTTTATGTCGTAATTTAGCCTTACTGGTGTCCATCTTTGACACGTACTCACGTGTATTTTATGAATAAAAAAATATGGACGATTAACTCGTTAATACGGACTATATTATGTCAGGTGAATTATAAAAGTTATAAAATTTTATGAATATCCTACCTACAACAGTATGTGTATAAATATTTTTTTCAATTTGGAAAATATATATAAAATTTTGGGAAGAAAGTGTTAAACCAAATGCACGGACACAATGGCTGAAGTACACATTACTAGAGCCATCGATTAGAATAATAATGAAGTTCATTTAAATTTACCTAGTATATGAATTTCGTCTTTGGCATATTTATTCACAAATATGAAAAAGGTTAAATTTTTCAAATATAATTTTCAATGAATGTTTTTTAACAGAGGCATTGAAATATTTTGCGTCATAATTTCACAAATGGCTTTGAACAATGGGTACATCTGTTAGTAAAAAGTTGAATATAAACAAAATAAAATTTCGTTACATACTTTTTTTTTTGTAAATTAATGTTTGAAAGTATAACATTAATTTAAAATGATAATTCTAGTTTCTAAAAACAACGTAATATCCTATTTTATAAAATAAAAAATGACTTTAATATCTAATATTAAATACGTTGCATTATGGATTTTATTCTACATGAACCATTTTAATGCATGAAGAAAAAAGTTTTTATAATGTTAGTCTTTTTTTTATAAATTATAACTCTTCTTATATGTACGGAGTGATCCTTTTAAATCTTAAAACCTTGAATTTTAATTTTCAACATGATATAATTTATTAATTAACAATAGAATTAAAAAAATAAATATCGTAATTAGATGTTGGTACGAACTCTCTTAATCATTAATGCAGCCACCCTTAGCGGTATTATTGCTTCCAGGCACTGGCTGAAGGTCTGTTATCCACTGCAGAGGTAGTCCTCTGTTATGACGCCCAAGGGCTGGCTGTCAGTGGCCTGTTCCCCCTCCCAAATCCCTTTCCACTCACTTTTTTGATAGCTCTCTAGACATACTGGTGTAAAACCCCAATATCTTCATAGATTTGAGGAGATTGATCCTTACTGTTTTCTTTAAATCCTCTGACTGCCGTTTGTCCTTTTGACTGAGCCTTTATTCCACTCCAACGTTTTTGATATTGCAGATGGTATAGACGCTGGTCCTGATGACGCCCAAATGCATAGAGTGTGCAAATGGAGATGGGTCGATCATGTTCAAGTGTGCCGACTTTTACGTAAACTTGAGAGCTAGTGTTTGATTTCAATAAAGAGGCTTATACTTTAATGTATCGAAATATGAACTTATTTCCAATCACTCAACATTCATTAGATATTGAATTAGTAAATGCTCAGATTTCAATGGACAACTCCGTATACGACATATACGACAATGTAAGATATAATAACTTATAAAAATCTATATAAACTTTTAAAAAACCAAACTAATTTATATATATATGGATAAAAGTTGTAGTACTACTTCCTTAATAAAAGTTGGGGATTACTTTTATTAGAAAAGTGATCATATTAAATACGTTTTTTTTTTAAATTAAATCAATTTTTAAAGTTAGCTCAGCATGAAATTGATAAAATTCTTCAAAAGACACTATCGTTTGTTTTGATACATCGTTTTTAGATCTGTATAAAACTAATATAGCAAAGAAAATATTTTGTAATCTGTTCATTGGAATGAAAGTTTGAGAAGCTATGTACGAGACTAAATAGCTCTAGCTGTAAATTCTAAGCATTTAAAAACTCTATTATGAACCGGTTCCTGTGTTTATTTTCCTAAATGGCTATCATTATTTTGTAATTGTTGAGGAGGGAATGTCTGAGTATAAAGTGACTACAAATGCACGTGCTGATGAAACAGTAACACAGATGATTTGTTGAGATTTTTAAAACCATGCCTGAATGGCCCTGCCAGCCTATTAGCCCGGGGATAGTAAAATACTAGTTGGGGTAGTGTAAGGGGGTCGATATATAGCCAGTTTGCCTCTTTAATGTCTAATGTTGAGGATTTTTTCATGATCAAAAATACATTTAAAAATTAGAAAAGGAAAAACGGTTGTAACCAGTCCTCTTTCTTCTTTTTTGTTCGTTATTTAGTTGGTCGTTGTGATATTATTTTCTTACTCTGAAGTAAGCATTAATGTCTATCTTTGGTGTAAATAAAAAAAAATGCATTATAATGATATATATATACGAATTTAAATATAATTATGGAAAATAATCTTCTGTATTCAGTTTACCACGAATATTTAAGTTATGTCTTTAGTAATGTAAATTTTTTAATTTGACTATGAGTTTAAAAAAAAAATTTACAAAGAAATTCATTAATTCATTTTTTTAACCAGTATTATTTTATTCTGCAGCTCAACTAATAAATAAATAAAATTAGTAAAAGTATTTAAGTACATAGAAAAAAATTCAATGACCATTTAAATTTTTCAATAACAATAAAACGACACAACAAACCTTTTTCATTAGAAATTTTAAATAATTTTTTGTATTCTTTAAAAAAGATGTACTAAATTCCATTTTCTTTGCCTTGATTGCATACACACAGTACTGTAATTTTTATTACGATGACTGCATACAGGTTTACCTCATTTTTTTATATTAGAACAAAAAAAATCCTTTCGTTTTATTGGCTTGTTTTTCAGTTAATTGTATGTTTCTGCTCTTTAAAATCAGTGGTAAGGATGATTTACACAACATTTTTCTTAGCAATACAACTTTTATATTTGCGAGCTGCTATCTTAAATAAAGTTCCGTTGTAAAAGCGGAAGTATGTCCATGTCGTATCCTTTGTATTTTAAAACTTTTTTGATGTGTCATCAAAGCTAAATATTATCCCTATAATTAAGAATATCCTCCAATAAAAATCCGGCATTTTCAGGAGAGAAGTTGGAATTTGGCACCAGTATTTGAGTTTACATAAATTATTTATTATTGAACGTACCCCATAGTTCGGAATATTGGAGATTAAAACAATCTGAAGATACTGTAAAGTTCCAAAATCCCCTCTATCACACCCCTTGCAGTTTCAAAATCTATTCAGCTAAAAGATATTTCCAAAAGCTTCTGAAATCTAGAACTCCAATCCCACCTACACTTTCGGGAATAGGGGTTCTTTTTATAGAGGTATTCCGTTTGCGTGAAGGTCTAGGGACTTCACCGATGTACCATCTATCCCTGAGAAGATTTCGATGTTATACATACATACACTTAGAAAATGAGTTACCTTTTGAACTATATATGAGTTCCAGATTTGTACCCGCTCCCATCAATGAAAGTCAAGATATTAAATTAGATTTTTTTTCTTCTTTATTCAGGAAATAATCTCATATTTATTGTACTGCATTGAATCCTTCCCAATAACAACTCCAAGCGCCTAGATCCTTGATTTTAGCATGCAGGGAATATATTGAGTTGATATCATAATTATTTGACATCAGCTCGGATTTTTCTATATTAATTTTTATACCGTACGACAAAATCTCGAACCATGACAGAATCCTAAATATTTCAATGATGGATGCCATTGTTAAAACTTTTCCAGCTGGCATGACTGCTAATTTATCATCTGTATAATCATAAATAGATTCACAGCCAGTAATCCTTGTTTTTTTCAATACCTCATTTGTAACAATAATTAATTCCAAACTCCCATTATCTTGTCCTAGATTAATAAGAATTATGAGGTTTCGCTTTTTTCTTCACTGAATTCCTACTGCTGTATTTCATAGCATTCTTTTTTCCATTCCAACTCTATATTCCGAACTTCTTCTAACTTCGCCTAGTTATTATTATTATAATTTTTGAAATTGTGCCCGTGGGGACTACCAAAACTAGATCAAAAATTATTATCTTAGATCTTGTCGATCCCTTAACAGAGCAAGATGGTATATTAACTGGAGGCTGCCTCCAAACTTGTAGTCTAGTACTTAAATGTCTGATGTGCCAAGGCAAACAAACGCTGCCACTTAAATGGAAAACTGCAAAAGACCGATCTCAAACATTTATACAATAAGGCGAATACTCCTATCCTCTCGGATCATCATTGTTGTAAATAAATACTTGATCTTCTCAGTAAAAACAGGAATTTATGTCAAATTCCAGGGGCTTATCGGGGAAATCAAAATATATTTGCAAAACTTGAGAAAATAAAACATTCTTGGCATCTATAAAATCAAATTGATTGTCATCATTTGGTGTTAAAGACAGAAAGAGAGCAGCTATAGAGCGTAAAAAATAGTGTGTATCGTCGATCTGAGGCGTCAAGATTATGTCGGAATGAATCTTTTGAAAGTATAAGCTTGGATAAGATCGAGGAAATCTCCATACAAAGAAAAGTTGTTGCCAATGATTAACATTCCCCTGTATACATAAATTAATTACTAATGACATTTTATAAAGGCCATCGGTAGTCTTTGTTACGATTCCTTTGCATATCAGTCCGGCTCAACAGGTTGAACTCACCAAAATGGTGATTTAGGAATTAGGAGGTGATACCTCTTGCATTGCTCAATCGTACTCAACTGCAGATAAAGCTTCGAAATCAACTACAAATGCTATTGATTAATAAATTCAAAAAATATGCATGCACCCTTACTTGCAACACTGGACTGTGATACCAAACAGTTATCAACAATAAAAACAAAAATATAGTTGAAAAAAATAACCAATTTTAATTGGAAACATTAGTGAAATCAAATTACTTGGAGTAGCAAGATATCTTGCAAGAAGTAGAAGGTCTTGAGGCGATATAATTGCGGATCATACTCCTGAATTCTTAAATTGATGTCATTGCAAGTAATCGGTAGTAAATCTATGTTTCGATACAACAGCTGCAATTACTGGATATATTACAGCTGCTTGCACTTCTATTCAAATTAAACTTTACCATGTACTCTTATGATCAGAATGTTGTCATCAGGTTGGAGATATAATTTTAAACAATGTTTTTCAATGTTGGTTAGTATTTTTTTTTTTTGTAGATATCTTTGATAAGGAGTACGAACATTTTTTACAAGCAACAGAAAAACTTTAAGGACTCGGTGGACACCCAGTATCACTTCTGATTTCGATGATTTCTCGCATATGGGTTTCCATAGTTAGGTCTCACATTTGAGAGAGTACACAATGAAATACAATGAAAAGTTTGAAAACATTGGGTGTTTGATGTACCCTCTTCTATATATCACTAATAGTAATCTATGGAAGGGAAATTTGTATAAAATTTAATATTTTTTCACTGTTGAGAGCATAAGGGATATTTCTGCTGTTTTTCTTCATATTTTTTATAGCAGACCTTAAATTAAAAGTAAAAAGAGAAATTAAAAACAAATATAAATAGTGGCTATTTGCTCACATTCGTCAACTATAACAACACCTTATTATAAATAAAACCAGTTCAAAATATTCATTTTTTAATATTTTTTTTTAGTATTTTATCTGCGGTTGCAAGATTATCAAAATAACTTTTTAAATCCGTCAATCCTATTATTACAATAATTAATTATTAATCTAATCCAATTTCATTGACAAACGACATATTAAGGTACACTTTATTATGTGGCTTGTCAGTACTAAAGCAAGCCAGAATAATTTCTTTCAAAATTTAACCTTAATTACGATTATATTATTTTAAAAATTATGTAAAGGGAACTAAAAGTTGTAAAAAGTAATGGTAATAATTAAATAGTTTGGAATCGATGAATTTTACTGGAATGACAATATCAGGACCAAATTAAGTCTCATAAATTAAATGAAGGTTTTAAGCTGATGTAATTATTCTTGGATATATCAATTTATCCCAGATATGGAAATATAAACCCCATAATTTTTAGGAGTTGTAGTTAAGGATTGAACTACTACTGGTGAGTATATAACAGTATTAAGTGCATTTATTTAACTATTAAGAGTAATATGTAATTAATGAGATCTAATTAAATACTATTTGTTTTCTAAAGCTATTTATAGAATACTATTAGTTATTATTAATTGAATTAATTATATATATATATATTGTAAGAATGGATGGTAATTGAAAATATTTATGATTTTTAATAAATGTTAGTAAATGAAAAACATATAATCAATATACAAAATTTATTGTACAGTTGGATATAATTTTTTGAAAATTGTAATATTTATCAATTTTATATTTAAAAAACAATTACACCTTTTTATTTACTGTTGAAATAGGCCATTTGAAAAATATCATGTCTATTGAAAGTTTATTGACTTAGTTCTAACTTTTTAAATATTCATCTCTATAAAAGTATATATATATTCTTCTAAACAACTTTGATATCTCTCATTTCATTTGTAAGACAATAGTCAAGGAGCAGAGTTATTTGGTGAATGATTTACTTTTTGATATATGTAGCTAGTGGAAGTGATAACGAAATTTAAAACTTTTCAGCAAGTAATTTTTTTTTCTGTTTATTGGTCTAGGAAAGTTACATAAGCAAAAATATATAAATAAGCATTATAGTTTATAATCTAAATCCCTAAACTAAAAAGACATGATTACTATACGCATGGTAAACAGATTATGTACATTATAACATGCATTTTATCTAAAATATTGATAAAATATGTCCCTAGTTATAATGGAAACCTTAAAATAATCCTAAGAATTCATATTAAAATATTAACAGTAAAGAAATAAAAAGCTACACATTCAACGGTATTAAAAAAAACAAGATAACAATTGAAATTTTGAGGTGCAGAACTTCTTAAACTGTCTATGGATGTGTATCAAGCGACGAAGAAACTTCCTATTGTTACTCGAACTTGAAGGGTAGTAACGAATAAGATCCCGCGCATATTTCCACGATAGACCATCCAGATCAGGGATTTTGATGGTGAATACTGAATACCTTGCAGCAGTCCCAATAAAAATTGCTCTCAGTTCTTCCTTTCTGACTGGTTTGCCTTCAGTTAACATCCTAGCTATTTTACTTTCACAGCACGAGAGAGCAAACTCCAAGGCACGTGTCTTTGTTGGAGCATTAGCGACATTTGATGTGACCCCGAAGAATAGCAGAGGAGTTACGAACTTATCCCGTAGTCCAAATATGTTAATGGAAATAGATTACTTCATAATGAAAAGAGCATGACAGTCAGCAAAAGCATGTACTTCTGTATTAAATAATTTCCAACAATCTATATAAGGAGCATTAAAAAATAGACATCCTCTGGAAATTTGAAATTGTCAAGTAAAACTTTTTCCATCATTAATTTCCGCAATTGAGCTTTTAAAACCTTGTTGCATATTTTTTCTGTATCTCCCTTAAAATTTGATTTGAAAGAAATTCTCAAATGCCATGGAATGAGCATTAAATGAAATTCTGCTGCTTTCATGAGTGTGTAAAAAATTTACCATTTTATATTATTTGATAAATCCAACCACTTCAATTTTCTGGGTTCTACAGGGTTTTTAAAATAAAACTTCCTTTTGCAATTTTGTCTCGCCACGTCAATGGTCGAGGACGATGAAAAAGATGAAGTTCATTTCCATAAAATCCTTTGAATTATTACTAAAAATGGAGAATATTTCTCCAGATGATTATTTATGAAATAAGCATAAGCCAAGTGTAACACGGACTTGATGAGATAGTGGATCGCCACTAAACGCTCGAATATCGCTTAAGATCAATTAATTTTTTTTGGTATATTGAAGGGATTATTCTGGCGAGTAGAGATAGTCCTCGTCCGATAAGAGATTTGGGTCTTTCGATTGAAGGTAAATAAAATCTATGAAACAATCGATTGCGCCAGTTAGATTTCATTCCGATTGCTTTCTCGGCCAGCCAGGGAATAGCTGTTGCTTAGTAAATTGAATTGGGAATTATTAAGAAGTTATACAGATCAATTCTCTTCTGAAGATTAAATTTTCCCCAATAGGAGATGGCTGAATTTTCATAATTTTCCAGAACGTCGAGTTCGAAAAAGAGGCACCGTTTCTGTCCCATCCGATCCCACAAGTTTTAATTGCTCTCCAAACAGCACAATCTGCCTTTTGGGAATCTTTATCAGGATTTTATTTACTAATAGGAAGAATCGTGGTTTTTATAAATATTTCTAGTTTTTTCATATTTTTTGTGACCCAAAACAGTCTGAGGCAACTTGTTTTGTTTTTAGCGTTTTTGAAATGAACAAAATATTTATTTATTTAAAAATCAAATATATTTATAAAATTTATTCTGGTTTAATAAATCAGCATATTAATTTATTTCTAAAGAGAGGTCATTTCGATGATAGCTTGTCTTAATTTATAGGGTAAGTATGAAAATATTGGATATAATGCAGTGTATGTAATAAAAAGAGAAATTGTCAGTTTTGAAATCTGTACTAACATTTTTAGGATGATGTTATTATGGAAGTACAAATACCATTTTGAGAAAATATAAAGAAAGATATAAAGTTATTTAGCACCATCTCTAGGATATTCAAAAATGCCTAAAATATTGAAGATAACACCATATTGTAGTTAATCAGTAATAAACTTTGGGGCTTAGATCAAGATACGAAGATTTTGAATTGTCGTTAAGCTAAATTTTTGATTTACTCGATAAAAATCTAATTAAGGAATATTTTATTACATCTAATTGCAGATCAGGTTTCCTGCAACATACCATTTTCTGTCGTGAAACAACCTAATTTTATTGGCTTTATGGAGAAATATACAAGAAAGTCCTCTTATTCTCGATATTTGATTATACAATCATTGGAATTCAAAAGTCGAGTTGTTATCTGTAAGATGAAAAAATAAATTAGTGTCAAGGATATTTTTTTGCAGTGGATGAAAATACAAATAAATGGTTTTCCATAAGAGGAGTTATTTTGATATTCAAAGGGAAATAGAACTTTTAGAGATAAATGATCGAATGTTTATTTCAATGCAAAGAGAAAGGTATGCCATTATTAATGGAAAATAATATCAGCCAAATGGCCGTCACAGCTACGCTTACAGTACTGTATTATTTTTATGAAATTTTACATCACCAAATCGCAAAATGGCTACTGTATGACATCCATAGCTTCACTAATGTCACCTTTGAGGTTTTAAATCGACTATTGGCTGTTGGCGTAGACCTTATCTTTCACGTGGCCGAAAGGAAGAAGTCGCAAGGTGTTAAATCACAAGAGCTCGGTGGCCAATTGCGATCACCTCTTTGAGAAATATACAGTCCAGCAACTTTTTCCGTTAAATAATAATGGTTTCGTTGCTTGTATGGTACGTAAGGTCATTTTGTTGAAAGTAAAGGTTGTCGAAATCAATAAAATTCAATTTGGGCCATAAAAAATAATGAATTATCTCTCAATAACACAATCCATTCACCATAACAATTGCTCCAGCCTCCTTTTCCAAAAACTAAGGTCCCATAACTCCGCCGGACCATAAACAGCACCAAACAGTTACACGTTGAGGACGGAGAGGCTTTTCAAGAATAAATCTTGGGTTTTCCAAGCCCCAGATGCGACAGTTTTGATTGTTGACATAGCCATCGGGGTGAAAATGGGGCTCATCAGTGAGGATGATTTTTGATGACTTTCTGGATCATTTTTATGCATTTCAAGGACCTAATTAGCAATGACACGACTTTGTTGATTGTCGACTAATTTGAGTTCTTGTGTTAACTGAGCTTTATAAGTCTTAAGACCCAAGTCTTTCAGCAAAATATGGTGTAATGACGTTTGTGGAATGCCCAACTCCAATGAACGACTGGACAAACCTGGGTGTTCTTTTATACAGCAACAATATTTTCAGTTGTCTTGAACGACTTGCAAGGGTTTTATTCTTCACATCACTGACCTATCTCAAGAGCTCAAATTTTTCCACCAATTTCTTTATTGTGGTCCGACAAGGTGCTTCACGACGACACAAAATTATCTTAGCTTTACAAACTGTGTTTGCCAGATTTTCGCCTTTTTTATAGTCAATTTTAATAATTTCAATGCCTTGTATGTTCCATGTTTAGCAAATGTAAACAAATTAGAGCTTCAAAAGTGGCAAATCTACCAAAATAGCGAGTTATTCAAAATAACACTTCTTATTGGAAACCCATTAATAAAAGAATTATCTATTGTGGATGTATAAATTGATTCTTTGAGTAGAGTCTTTCTAGGAAACATCACATAACTAATTTGTGAAATGTGATTAATACAAACAGTAAAACGATTGTAAAAGAAGCTATTAATAGTTTTTACAACACATTGGATTCCAATTTTCTTGTTGATAGATTAAAGAATTAAATTACGGATAAAGTTGCATATTGTATGAAGGCAACATAAAATTTAAATAAACAATTTTACATGAGTATTTGTCTCTTTTGTTGAAATCTAACCCTAGTATAGGGTGTTTGACATCCGCAACTTGAAATGTTCACGATTTTCTCTTTTAATATTTGAACCGGATGGACATTTTAATTCAAGACTAAATGATCTCAAAGGACTTAATTTTAGACGATAGTTGTCGTTATATATTAATCCTGATGGAAGAATACTACAAGAAGAACCTAGATCTACCGAATATTTTATTTTATTTTCTTATATCTGTAAAATAAAAGAGAGATTTCATAGAAATTATCATATTCATTAATTTTATAAACATAATCACCGTCATTACTATCAATGACATATATGTTTGAATTTGTTAATTTTAACGGGGGACATTTATGTAGAGTGACACATTTCCAGGCTCTTGATCCAAATTTTCAATGATAGAAGCATTCTTTCTTGATTGATGTCAAAGTGATTAATTTATTTTAGCAGGTGTCTTTTGAATAGCGTTGACCTTAACTGTTGGTAATTCATGTTTCTGGGAATCTAACAATTTGCAGAGTGTATAAAAACTATGAATAGATTATTTTCTAAATCGAGATTTAAATATTGGTTTGCATTTTTGTGCAACTCCACTCATAGTTGCGAATTTGATTAAATCTTCCTGTGAATTCGTGTTTGGAGGGGTTTATCAACTTACTTTTTATATAAGGTTCTTCAGGTCCTGCTTTAGCTTCATATAATTCAGTATTTTTATCCTTTCGAGATTCCTCCAAAGGAGCATATATTTTAGATAATATACTTTCAAGCTTATCATAAGGTCCATCTCCGCTTCCGTCGAGCTCCGATTCGTTAAAGTGACCAATAACTTCCTCAGTCAATCCCAATAGAACAAGGAAGAATTTGGTCTTTTGATTTTTCCCACCTTTGAGATGGAATTGGGCTTCAATTTGTATGAACCATTATTTGGGGCATTTTGTCCCAAAAGGAACCAACTTAAAAGAAACAGCATTTTTTTTCATTATTCAAACTAATGCCAAACAGAAAAAATTGACTAATCTGGCTGCAAGTGTTATGTGATCTTCCACGAGATGTTAATAACTAAAAATACCCTCGATACGCGCCAGTCGTGTCATCTCTTGGACTTTGCGATACTTTCCGAGCAACCCTCATAGCATAATACAATATGTATTGCAAACTACAATATAGAGAAAAGAGAGGCATATTATCTTTATGTGTCTAAATTCATCTTCTATTTGCTTTCCAAATAGAAAAGGAGACTCAAAAGTAATATGAATTAAGTAACATGAGTATGGATGTGAAAATGATCTCAATCCTAGTGAGTGTAAATGAAAAAGAAAATTATAATCTAGCAACTTTGATCTACGGTAATTACAAATTATAGTGCTCCTTGCTCGCTAATCTGTATGAATTTTCAAAATATTGCTAAATACTTAATTAGAGAACTAATATCTAATATTGCAGATTACCAACAAATAGCTTTTTTTAATGGATATTCACGATCATTTTGACAATGTTTTATAGCTATTCATATGAACCGTAGCATACATCACAAATTCCGCCTTATAAGTAGAATATATATAAATACATAAATATAATTGAAATTATTATTTATACATTATGAACATCAAAGAAACCGAATGATTTTAATCAATAAAATAGTCTTATAAGAATAAAACATGAAGCAGACTGAAAGAGGGATGGAATTAAGAATTTCAAAGAAGAGGCTGTGCATGGAGGATGATAACTATTCATGTTCCTCACTGGGTCTTTCAGTCTATTATTTCGTCTTTTTATTGAACTCATTAGTTTTGATAGAAGTATAGATGATTCCTTAGAAGATTTGGATAAATAAATTCATTTTTAAGCATAAAGACAATGATTTAAGATGTCATAAGTGACTATCACATATCTTGATATTAAGAGAATGTGCATAATGAAGGATTCTTTTATTACAGGAGATGATATACACCAAGTAAAGCACCAAGGGAAAATATATTTTGAATATGACATGGAGCTTAAGGGAGAAATCGCCGTAGCTCATCGACAACGCGCTCCGAAGAAGATATTCTCTTGAATTCAATGCGCGTTCGCACCCAGGCGATTCCTAGAGAAGAAATTTTTTTTTGTATATGGATTTCACAATAACATTTCTAGGTTAGATGGAGTAAATGTAATACTATAATATTTACTTATACTTAATCAGTGCAACTCCATCTAAACAATGAAAGGAACATAAAAAAAAAAACATGATGCTGTAACAATATTTGATAATAATTTATGTGTCTGATTCTATCTCAAGAAACACGAATATGTCTGGAATAATATTTTTAATTTTTTTTTTTTTTTAATATATATATTAAACAACATTTGATGTATTTTTTAGTATTATTTATTACCTTGAAGGATTTAAATACTTGAAACACAAAATCATCAAATATATAGTTCGTAGATACATGTTTAGAAAATATACAAAAATAAAATCACTTTTGTATTTTTTTTAAAGTAGAAAAGATATCTTCATGTACAAATAAATGATAAAAAATAGACAATTTATTTGGAAATTTAATCCTTTTTAATAACAATGACAAAAATAATAGTATGTTGTAAAGTTAAAACATACAGACTCAAAAAAAAAAAAAATTGGAAATGAGGATTTCAGATTTGTTGTCTGAAAAATTATTATTTTAAACGATGGAGATGTGTTGACAGTATATGTAATGATACACTCTGTGTGCCACAAAAGCAGAAATGACGGATTTTAAAGGTAATTTTAATAGTTATTTTAGTAACAAGCAATCAAAAATACATCATTTCAATCCGAAGGCTATTATTTGTGGAGTAATGCTATATGAGTATATATTATCAAAGTAGCTATTTATTTGTAAAAAATAATATATAATCCTGATTCTGGAAGACAATTATATAAATTCATTAATTGAATCTTTTACAGATTGCATAAATAATTGATAATGACTAGAATAAATAATTAGATTCTGAACAACATTTTATTTCAAACTTTTTTCTTTAAAAACAATTTTTTTCGAGTTAATGGATGGGTTTAGTTGGAATTCTATCATTTTGAGCAAGTTTTAACGAGTTGATATTTAGCCTTTTTATTGAATAACTACCAATTAGTACTACGATAGCTATAAAACTACATAAAACTCGATTAAACGCTTATTCTTCCAGCATAATCAAATATAGTCCTTGTCTATTTTATGAAATGTATCATTATGAATAAAAAAAATTCGTCAATTATGAACTTGAAATAACGTACCAACTCATATCAAGAATTTTTTTTAAAATGAGAAGTCCATTTTTTATTTTTGTCAAAACATTGCCAGATCGTAATTTGCAAAGAAAGTTTGAAATTTGTTTTGTACTTATTTAGTAAAAAAAGTAGTAAAGAGTATTTATTGGAATTGTAAAGACGAACACAAATCCAAACTAAAAATACGTCTACATTGTTAATTCCTAGATCAAAATATGTTTATTATGTACATTGTGCAACACTATCTAGAGTACAAAAATTTTTACATATATTAAGACTTTATACATACATTCTTACTTAAAGAGAGACAAAATATATTTCATTAATGTAGATTTAAAGATTATTCAATTATTTTTCCTGGTATGCGAAGAAAATAAAAATATATTAAAAGCTTAGATGAGCTTAAATCACAATATATTCGTATATCCAATAAATGTAGCCATATTGTATATGATTTGAAGAGAGTTAATAAATTATTACAAAAAAATATTAACTATTTTTCTAATTTAGGCTATTCACGGCTTAAGCAAAGAAGAAAAATATGTTTGCATTTCTAGGACATAAAATGTGAGGAGAATATATAGACAATGGATCAATTTTAGGGATGTATCAGTATCATATTTTTGTTATCTCGACGGTGTCTGTCCTAAATGTTAAGTATGCATCCGAATTAACCACAAAATCCGTCACATACAACAATTTAGCTAAATGATGTCATCATAGAGATCAGCCATGGATATCATCTTCAAAAGATCTTCACAATTGTCCATAATAATAATAAATACTTGAATTATGAAAATTTCGACAGAATCTATAATTTTCTACGATCCTTGTAAGGATTACTCAAAGTTTAAAAAAATATTTGGAATCCTTTTTTCGAGCCCCCCTTTTTAGTTTAATTGGTTTTTTTTTATTGAGGAGGGAGGAAACGTTAAAACCTTAGAGCCAAATTTGAGAATTTATGTATTTATGAGTGGAGAACTGTATTTTTTATTGCTCAATTATAATAATACATATTATTGTTGGGCATGGAGTGTATTGAAGAAGATTTCTCACATCAATGGATACATAGGATTATCGTGCAATAGTCAATTACTTTCATATATTGGATAGAACAATTTCTAAGCAATAGGATGCGAAAATCCTAAGGCATATGCGTATGATATAGGCAAAGATAAAAAAATGCTATTATATAAGCATTATTGGCATATTGCAGTAGTTACCTGAGTTTCCGGCCACTGTCATGGTTTTTGGGGTCGTGTCAAGTCTGTTGTCAGCGACAAGCCATGGATATGGCAGCAGGACTCGACTCCGGCCCACAAAGCTAAGCAGACGCAAGAATGGCTGAAAAGCAATGTTTTTGCCTTCGTACCCTTCTCCGCATGGCCTCCCTCATCACTGGATTTGAGCCCGTTAGACTACTTTGTCTGGTCCTACGTAGAGAACATGACCAACCGCTCCTCCTATAACACCAAGCAGTCTCTCATCACCTGCATCAAGGAGAAATTCAGTGTAGAAGCAGCGCAGATCCAAAATGCCTGTTCTCAGTTTCGTAGCCGCATTGAGCGGGTTTTGGTTGCAGACGGCGGCTACATTAAATAGATAGCTGCTCTATGTCCGAATAAAGATATTCGTTTTTATTTTATCAATAAATATTATAAAATAAGCTTTTAGTTTTTTTTTTTAATCGGCAGATCTTGTCCACGCACCCTGTATAAAGTGATATGTCTATAGATAGAATGTACATCGTTCCCCTAGAAAGGATCTAACACCCCACGTGGAAAATTCAGTGTCGAATGGCATTGATGAAGGAGAATCTTTGGAGAAGTGTTACCGTAGAAGAAATGAAGCCTAAGATAACGACTGAGAAGTTAACTGAACATGTTGCATTTAGAATTGGTAAAGACAAAGCCCTTGCTATTATAGTATTAGCAATAGATACAACTTTACTATACTTGTTTGGTGAAACAAAGGATCTCTCCGTGGTTTGGAATCGACTGCAAAGTCAATTTCAAAAGCAAACTTGGACAAATGAACTAGAATTACCAAAGAAGTTGGTTGCTTGTCAGTTGAAGGACGGTGAATGGAATCACCATAGCTCATGGACAGCACGCTCGGGAGTTATTCTCTTGAACTTGATGTGTGTACATTCGCTCCCAGGGTAATATGTGATACAATGAAAGTGATTCTAAGTAAAAGTATTCTTTGCATTGAGGGTAAACTTAGTAAGATACCGTTTCCACACCAATCAATGAGAAAAGCAAAAGATGTTATGGAATTAATTCATTCGGGTGTAGCTGGACCTATACAGACATCTTCTCTGAGTGAATGTCATTACTTTATTACCTACATTGATGACAAACCGAGACGTACGTGGGTATATGTATATCCTGAAGAATAAGGAAGAAACCTTAATAAAATTCAAGAACTGGAAAGTCATTGTGGAGAAAGAAACTGGAAAAAGGGTGAAATGTCTACGTTCTGAAACTGGAGGGGAGTACATATCTACAGAATTCAGTCAATATTTGGTATGTTAAGGCATCAAGAGAGAACTAACTGTACCAAGGAGTCATCAACAGAATGGTGTATCAGAAAGAATGAACAGAACATTAATAGAGTCAGTTCGTGCAATGTTATCTGATAGTGATTTTTCCAATAAATTATTGGCTGAATTAGTGACAACTGCTGCTTATATTCGTAATCGATGTCCCACTACAAAAATTCAGGGAAGACCCTTATGAAGTTTGGAACGGTAAAAAGCCTGATTTGGCACATCTAAGAAGAATTGGATGTTGTAGTCATGTTTTTATACCTAGAGAGAGTAGTCAAAAGCTGGACTTCAAGAGTAAAAGAATGGTGTTATTAGGATATGGGGAAAAAGTAAAACGTCATAAATTATATTAACCTACAAGTAGAAAATTATTTTTAGTAGAGGTGTTATTTTTTATAAAAATGTCATAGGTTTAATTATAAATAATTGTGATCCTGAGTTTGTCAAGAAAGTGATAGTATTTGAGAACTCAAATGATGAAACAAATTCAGAGGACGATATCGGTTATCGTCTCCTTATAAGATTGAGGATAGTGTGCAAGAACTCAAAAGATCTACAAGAGAAAAGAAACAACCAAATCATTTAAGAGAAAAAGCATATGTTTTACACGAAGATCCAAAGTCCCTTGAAGTCACTCGGAACCAAAAAAGTCCAGAGCATGAAGACTTGGACTTTATCTGCACAATCAGAAGGTAAACCTTCTATACACCTCTTATTGGAAGACTTCAGTGAGTCCACATTTTGGTGTGAGGTCCTGTTGGCTTTCCTCTTCAATGTAGGTCATATAAAATCGAGACAAATTATCTGTGCAAATATTTTTTACATAGCCGACGTGTGAGTAGGGGACTGCCCTGAGTCCACATGTAGTTACTCTACATGTAGTTGGTCTTCAGACATGGCAAGATGGTGTAATTAAGCACCTTATAGTAGGCTTCCTAGCCAATTTTCTGTCCAGCCTTGAAAAAGAAGGGAGACATCTTCTTTCCATCAGAGGCCAGACCACCGAGAACCATTGTTTGGGCCAGATATTTGGTGTGGTTTCTGCAAGCCAGCGGTCTTTCCAGTTTCAATTCTGAAAATCTTCTCCTCTTAGAAAATTTTCACAATTGACCCATTTACCTTGATCTATTTAAGGATTTTCTTTCACCTCTCGAAACTCCTGGCTTTCATGCCCTCTATCAGAAAGTGGCATGGGGTCCTTGAGAAAGAAAATAAACCCACGTTGTGCTTTATAGCCCTCCTGACGGTCCTAGGAGCTATACAGAAGTCGTTGGCGATACAATTCATTGACTTTGTGGGATCCTCCTTTATATTCTTCTCCAAACTTAACAAGAACTTTGTGTCCCTCTTTAAATTATGCCCTCTAACTTCCTGACATGGAGACATCCATAAACTACGTCGCCAGGTAGGGGGTACATTAAAACAAAATTTTTGTAGACTAGGATTAATATAATATCATATATAATAGGATGAAAAATAACGATGTTGTATTAGCATTATATAAATCATTAGTAGTAGAGTTAAATGAAAAGGTGCGTACGTTAAAAACGCCTTACCACTTATAATTTATAAATTATAAACTAGTTTTCGACTGTGTAAAGCTACATAGTTTTATAAAAGTACATGATATAGATATTTATTTTGTTTACAACCCAACAATAGAGAGTTATCAATGAACCCGTCATGAATAAGAAAGACGGAAATTTATGAAAAATATAATAAATTTTACGAAGCCTTGTCCATCCGGACAAAAGTAAGAAAACATAATTTGAAGGTGCTCAGGCGTTATGGAATGAAGTCAAGTATGATCCTGAAATTGTGACAAAGAAAATGTATGAGTTTCAAATTCAATCTGCTTGTATCAAGGCAAAGAAAATGAATTTTTGGTCTCAATTTCGTGCAAATTCATCATTGTTGTCTAGACCTAGTGTTCAAGAAGATAAAAATATCGAATTGAAATCTGTCCAACAATGTTACGAGGGAATGGATATCAATCCTAATTGTAGTATTTTCAAAAGAGCCAACCCATCTCAAGAAAATTTGAAATCGGAAATAAATTGGATTAATCAACAAATTTATAATCTTAAACAACAAAGAAATTCAGGATTATCCATGTTCAGCGAAAAAAAATAAAAGAGCTATATTGTGAAAATGAAAAAAAGAAGAAGAAATTGAAAAGACTACAATCACATGCTCCATGGCAAAGAAACAGAAGGATAAATGTAAAAGATGATATTAAAAATCTCTGTGAGAGTAGCTCAGAAGCTGCTGTCAGTCTAAAATCCATCAATAGAGGAATTCAAGGTAGACTATGATCGGACATAAATCAACCTCATTTATTATCCACGATATTGGATATAGTCTGTTCTTCATCTTCAGCTGATGAGAAACGGAGAGCGGAAATGATTCGAAGCGTTCAAACTCTTGATGATTTGAATAAAGAACTTCAGTCAATGGGCTTTCCTTTGTCAAGAAGATCTACTTATAAAATAATATTATCTCAAAGAGCAAATACAACGGTATATACTTTGGTTTACCAATGAGGCGAAAATTGTGATAGGCGAAGGCTCTTTCCAAGCTTGAAGTAGATAATTGTGTGGTGTCCTAATAAGAAAGTGTATCGATTAAATAATGTCTAGTTGAGGGGAAAAAGGGAAATATTTGTACGGGTCACAAAAACAAAGAAAATAATTCTGAAAGTAAGATTGACTTGAGAGGAAGAGTTAACGCCATTTTATCTCCAGAATGATAACTTGATATGGATTAAATTATAGATAAATATATAAGCTATTCATGTGGTGGTAAATGAAGCAAACGTGACTTATTATTCTCCAGTATGTGATGGAAAATTAGCCAAAGGCTGGAAATTTACTTGATAATTTTTTTTAGTTGTAGATAATAGATTTGTGCATGCTTTCATTGATAACTTCATCTCCCAGTAAAAGGAGCTTAGATGTAAATTAATGAAGTTATTTCTGAAGTGGTCTCTGATTATATGAAATAAAATCTTGGTATTAATAATATTATGTCCTTGAATACTAGGATGGAAATGATAGGAAACCCCGGCATGCATTGATGTCTCATTTACTATCTATTCATTTAGACATAATTTGTCTTCAAAACATTGGAGTAGAGGATTCTACTTTTCTGTAATTTTGATTGTTCAGTCCGCCTTCCTTAGATATTTCACAAATTTTTTACCTGCATAAAACAAATCATGGAATTTTTACTCTTGTGAATAAGAAATTCAAATATAATATATTGCCTGTGAGAATACTTACAAAAAGGTGACTGTCATAAAATTGGCATGATGACAAATGGTATGAAATGTTCCCTAATAAATGCAAATGATCCTAATGAGCACTCTAATTTGCTCACTCAAAACATTATAAATAATTAGAAAAGTGATTTCTCTATATTTCTTTTTGAAGATCTCAACGTAAATTTTGACAATCTATAAAAAAAAAAGAACCTTACAGAGCGTTTTGAAATGATATAATAATAAGATTGAAACTTTTAAATTGCAGAAAAAGATTGAGTCTTCGCCAAAGAAGAGACAAGCAAACAAGCATCAAGAATATACTTGGCTCTTGTCTCTCCTTCTTTGTTTTCTTTAATTAAAAAGGATTTTTAAAGATCTGAGCCATCTTCAAATCATCAGTTAGTGGATCTTGAATGTCAAGTTTGTACATTGTAGATTCCCCCAGTATACCTATTGTTAATGAAGAAAAATTCAAAAGAAGAGCACAAATATATTTACTAGTTGATTTATTCATACTATGCTACATTACTCAATGGACTGCTTTAAGATACGTGAAGAATCAAAGGCAAATCATGAAAATAAATCAAGAAAAAATTGAATGAATGCTTTGGAAAAATTAATTGCTTACACAAACTTACACTACTTACAACATCAATTCCTTCAGAGTTATTGGAGTTACTGTATCTGATATGGCAGGGAAGGTTATTGTGGAAAATGATAAAAAAAAACGGAGTAAAGTTGATTTCAACTTTATGGATAAATACCATATATTTACTATAAATAACATCACATATAAATGAAAAATTCAAATAAGTACAGTCGATATACAGAATCCTTTACATAGAAAATTTCAAAAAATTGTAAACACTGAAAGTTAGAAATTTTTGAGGAAAATCTTCATTCTTAAAAAGGTAACAGAACTGATTCTAAGAACTGAGGACCAACAAAGGCTCTATACGAAACATAAATAATTTTATATAGCATTTTGCTAGAGCATATGCAGTCGAACTTGAATAAAATGAAAAGAAATTGCACAGCAAGGGTTTTTAAAGAACAAAAGAATTTTAGGTATTTCACAAAATATTCCAGCTGTAATTGATTCTGTTAAAGATAGGAACAAATTTGGGGGTGTCATACAGTTTGACTTCAAAAAAGCGTTTCATTTTATTTTCCATAATTGTATTTTTCAGGCTGTGAAGAGGCTGCTGTCCAAAATACTTTTTAATCCGGTACGTGCACTTTTGTACATCAATTTATATTGACGGGTTACAATTGATCCAATATTATGGAAAAAGAGCTGTAAAAAAGAATGCCCGTTTTTTCCTCTTGTTTTTATAGCCATGTTTTTAAAAAATAGATTGTTTTTGGAGTAAAGTTCCTTGACTTCAATGATATCTTGGATATATATGTAGACGATTTTATATTAGATGTAGAACCGAACTTGGACCACCTGATAAAAAAGGATAGAAGTGCTGTTAAATTTATAAAGAAAGTATAGAATGATATCGGGCCTGGAGCTGAACAAAGAGAAGACATCTATTATCCCATAGGATCATGGATAAGTATGAATACCTGCAGGCTTTCACAAGATTGACAGCTGTACAAATATTATCAGAGAATTTAAGTCTATATATAATTGAAATTCATTATTAAATATTATCTCCTAAAATTTTGAGTAAAGTCTCTTTTTATTCACAAACCTCAAAGATCTTTGGAGCAATAAACACTCAATAATGGAATTCTTATGCATTGATAATTTTTTGTCATGTGGAGAAGAAAATTTTAAGTTTCTCCTCACAAGGGCATCAAATGTCTACATTTTGCTTTGCCCTTGGCATCTTAAAATTTGTAATTTATAGGAGGTGGGGAAAAAAAATTGTGATGATCATATGATCAAGCTCTTTGTCTTGGAAAGGATATTGTAGTTAACTTTTTAATTACACTCAATTTGTGTTCGTGGACTGTTCTCCTACTGGTATGGTTTTGTTCGGGATTTCATAAAAAAACCCAGAAAAGTCTCATAAGAAACCTAGGGGTTATATTTTGCTTTACTAAACTGTAAAGACGTAATAACTAACAAAATAACAAGGAATGATGTGCTAAATCCTCAGGAGCTGAGAACAATTGTTATTGCTGCAGTAGTAAGATATGCATTACTTTGTGTACTGTCTTTGTGGAACTTTGTGGAGTTTATGTTTTGTTTATTGATCTATATATTTTTACGTAACTGCTTCGGTATATAATTGTAAGAACAAACAAAGCAACCATATGTTCGATTTGCCAATAAATTAAAGGTGAAAAATTATGCAAATAGGCAACACATTTTTTTCTTTTGAGAGCACTAGCTCTTATTGCTAAAAAGTGAAATGTTGAGAGCCAATTCATATAGAAAACTTGAGAGCAATATTTTTGTCCTCTGCAAGAAGATATGATGCAGATTCTTTAAATATACCAAGGATGGGTGGTCATTCCTAGTATCACGCTATTGACGTTGTAAAATACAAACTGTCAGATTCATCTAAGTACATGCCTAGTTTAAAAATAGTAGTACGGAGGGATGAAGACTTTCACCGAAGGAGACCAATAGATTGATTAGTATGTTTTAAAATATTAATTATTTGATTGTTTTAAATAATTTTGTGCTCATTTTATGGAAATAAGATTGTTTTTAGGTGTAGGTCTTGGCTAGGGAGTCAAATTTTTAGGCAAAATCCTTATTCAAGATAATATAAGGTAATTCCAACCAGCAATTTATATTGTATTAATATTATAGACCAACCACAATGATCTTTTTTCTTTCTGAAGTGATATATTGATTTTATTTGGTTCTAATAAAAGAGTTATGAAAATCAAAGTATATGATGCTTAATATATTTAAGGTAAAAAATATGATCAGGGTCAATCATACTTTTTTATAACAGAGTAATAATTATATGAAAAACTCAATACCTATCAAATGAGGGATTTACGATCTACAATTCCAAACAATTGAGTCTTTAAATACAATTTTGGATCAAATTCCTCACTAAATAGAGCTCAGAACTCAAAGAGAGATGGAGTTGAAGATCCCAAATTTCACTTTTGAGTTTCTAAATAACAGTTGATTTGACATAATAAATTTTATTAAAATTGGATGAGAAAAAATAATTATAAAATTTCCTAATTTTATTAATATATATATGTGTATTTTTAATTTATATTGTTACGTTTGAGTTCATACGTTTTCTTAATCAACTATTTTATAATAAGTACAGTGTCCGTTCAGAAAACTTGCAATTAAGAGGGTAATAATTATTTGTAAAAAAAAAAGCTATACACGAATTTGTTTATAAAAGAGAATGTGTGTGTATCCTTTATGCGTGCAAAAAAAAAAATTGGTGAAAATTGCAATATAGTTTTTTTCAGGTAAAAAAACAACTTCCAATTTGTTAATAGAATAAAGTTTGTAGAAATTGGTCTGGAGATTCGTTTATATATAAATTTGACTCATAAAAAATGATGTTTCACAAAAATAACTGACATTTTCTGATTTTTTTTTTTTTTTTCCAACGTTTATTTCTTAAAAAGAAAACCCACAAAATGTTACATTTTGGACATAAAATTTCCTCTAACTTTATCAAAACATATTTTTAATTTCAGGAACATTTTATTTATTACATTAGGTTTGCAATATTTTCTAAGGTTGCTATAATGAGACTTTGTGGATTACCTTACTTAATCAATTTGATATAGTGTGAAGAATCCAAGAGAAAAAGAATGATAATTATTAGGATCTTTTCGATAATATCGAAACATTCATATTATAATTATTAGTATGTGTAGTATATACAAGTATTTTCTGAAATTTTCTAAATTAATTAGACCATTTTCAATGTGATTGTCCTCTCCCTCATTGACCCGAGCAACGCCGGGTAAATCTTTGCTACTACAAGTATAAAAAACTAAGAATTAATTAGAAAGAAAAGTTTCTTATTTTATTAAAAATAATATCAAAAGTAATATAGCAAAATTTAACCTTAGTTGAATTGATAATTGTTAAAGAATAATATTGAGAGAGTTCATTATGTATTCATAATTTATGTTTTATATCTTATAGCTAATTTATTTAAGTGTCTATTACATTTTAAAGCGATGATGATTATTTGCTAAGTAGTCTTAAAAAAAGTATCTGAAAAGTCAAAACCAGTATAAATCGTTCTTATTGATTTAAAATTAATATATTATGAAACTATTCATGCGAATATAAATAGGTATAGGGTATACAAATGTTACTTACACTTGATTATGAGTATACATTAATATTGAAGTATATTGGTTAGGGTGACAATAGTTTTAACTTTTTTTTTAAAGTAAATAGCTTAGGTGAAAAAAAGGACTTATAGTTTTAAGAAAAACATTTGAGAATGTTTCAAATTTATACACAAAATACTTAGAGGTATCTGAACGAACCTATAGTTTTTAATTTCACGTATTTTGGTTAAAATAATTTATTTATATTCTACAATACAAACAGTGTAAATAATGAATACACATAAAGATAAAAGTAGGTCATATAAATAAAAAGCAACAGAACAAATACCTTTAAAAAAAAATTAATGAAAATTATAGTTATTTTACATTTTTATAGAAAAAACGGATTATTTGCTTGAATACTGTTCATATACTTCAAATTAAAGGTTTTTTTTTGAACAAACTACAAATTGAGCTTAATAAATTTGCAATAAAATATATTTTATAACGATTTCGAAAAAAACTATATTTATATGTCCAAAATAACATCTATTGAATTTGTTTGAAATTTATCGCATGACCCTTTTTTTATTTCTTAAGCATATTTCAACCCAACTATTTTTAAATATGTAAGATTCAAAAAGTTTAAAAGAGAAACAATTTGTCCAAAAAGAGCAAAGCACAGACTAAAAAAATTATATGATATAAATATAAATTTCAGTACTGAAGTTACTTTTGTCCAATATTTGGACGGAAAAAAAGATTCCAAATCTTAATGTAACAGAAAAAATGGATCGATTACCTGTAATAGTTTCAGGAAAAATAATTTAGAAACAATTCTCGTTGGAGAAAGATTCATCTGGACAAGAGAAGAAAAAAACAATTTAAAACAATTAAAGAATGGTACAATGAATAAAAAATCAAAGCACTTTGTTAAAAAATTAGGTTCAAATATCGGGAAGAATAATTTACCTTATGCTCTAATTGAAGAATTACTAGTCAAAAAAACTTTATCCATATGTTTGTAGATACCATCTAATGAAATTAATTATTGGACCTGTTTTTCAAGAGTTTATGGGTCCCACATCGTCAGAAGATGTTTCCTTGCTCAAAACAATCTAAAAAAAATAGATAAGTATTTAAAAAAACTAACTAGTAACCTGGAACTATTAAAAGGTACTGAGCCTTTTGAAAGGCATATGAGATAGAACTATTGCATTTGCTAAATATATATTTTTTTGTTTTAAATATTCAAGAGACAAAAATAGATAATTATAAGATCTACCAATTGTATTTCTTGGCGATGCCCCTGAATGGGGAGTTAAGTTCATGTGACCTGGTGGAATGCATCATGCCCGATGGTATTCAAAAGTGATATATAGTCTTAATATCTGGATATTTAGATTATAATTTGAATTGGCTCTAAGGGAAGAACGAGGATTACGTGATGCATTTGTTTTCGTTGTAAGAGTATATATCAAAACTTAGGATAATATATTTTAGGCATCTAATGCTCCCTTAGTAAATTTTCGAAGCATTTATTCAATTTGTTGGAGGAACTTGTTGTACTCGCTTTGTTCGATGATAGAGTAAGTTTGTGTTTGGAAGAGGCAAGAAAACTTAATTTATGATTTTATACATAAAAATATTGATGTCTTTGTCACGATGAAGTAAAAAAATATCTGGAATTAATTGAGCTCCCCTACAGTTTTTTTTTAACTAGTACTTTGGGATGGTAGAGAAGATTACCTACAGAAAATGAGAAAAATTTGCAAAAAAATATAGTGGGTTAATAAAAAACGACGAGTCTCAATATCTTCTACAATTCAAGTAAGACCATTGAAAGATGCAACCCAACAACAACAACAAGAAAATAATTATTAAAAAAATTCGCATTTTTCTGGATAATAAATCATTAATAAATTAGAAAATATTTATATTAATGATATTATAAAAAAAATATATTTACTGATTTAAAAATAAATTTACTTAAAAAATGAAATAAATCTTGTCTATAAAATAGGTAAATATGAATAAAGTAAGTAATTTTTTATTTTTTATTTATTTATCATCAAGAAAACATAATAAGATGTAAGTTAAAGATTTATTATTTATTACAATCCTCGACTAGGATGACCTAGATTTGATATTGCTGTTATAAAATTAAATTATAATGATTCAAAACTATAAAAACAGTGACGAACAATTTCATCCGATTTAAAGAAAATATACAAGCTATACATTGGTTGTAAAGCAACCAAGGTAAGCCATGGGCGCCACATCATATATATTATGTTTGCTCAAATGGACTACGGGATGGAGATAACAAAACAAATCTGCAATACAATTTGCTGTACCCATGATATGGAGGGAGCCACAAAATAATTGTGATGGCTGTCATTACTGTAGGGTGATATTAATGATAGTTTTTGCCGAGAACACGCACCTCATAGAATACCAAACATGGAGTCGGTACGTATAACCCTAAAATATGATGATTCCTTTCCCATTCCAAACCCCGCAGATGACTTGCTAGATTCTATCGTAGATGACATGGAAAGTTTTGAGGATGCAACTTGCATTTACGAGACATCTGGAGATGAAATTTCACTTACAAAGGTACAATTTTAGAGCCTAAACTCCTTATCCAAGAACTCGTGTTTAATTCTGTTGGAAACTTATGCCTGTCTAAAAAAAATCGTAACTTCTTGCTTCAAGACTGAAAGAGAACAATACACCTGACCACAATGTTTACGTTAGGTATTACCCGAAGTGGTATATAGATTTAACCTCATTCTTTTCTGTTGAAGGTCCTCTTTGTGACTACCGTGACATCAATGGTCTGTTTACAGCCATGTCTCAGACTTATGGAAAATCTGAAATCTGTCCTTCTGCATAATTCGAATATTATGCAATCTCTTCCCATTAGTCATTCTATCCACTTACAAAATTCATATGAAAATATTGAAATATTCTAAATGCCATGAAATATGACAGTTATCCATGGAACATCTGTGGAGATCTCAAAGTTTAAAGAATGCTTATGGGTATTCAATCAGTATTCACAAAATTTTATTTTTTCATATGTTTATGGTACAGTTGTGCCACTTTGGAACATTACACTAGAAGTGACTTGCATCTTAAGTCTACAAATGTCTCAGGGACGAGTAGTAGCCAGTTTGTCCCTTGAGTGGATCCCCCCCAATAAAATCTACTACCTCTCCACTTTAAACTTGGTTTAATGAATAATTTTGTAATATCAATGAGTAAAGTAAATTTTGAAGGGTTCAAATACCTTTCGAGAAAATTTCTTAAGGTTTGTGCAGCAAAATTGTTTTGAATGACACCGAATTTCAAAAAACCTTACTTCCACTGGAATAGAAGGCTTGGCTGGTTTGTAAATGGATATGTGACAATTTCTTGGAAACAGCAAGTCACTTGCGTATAAAAATGGGGGCAAGAACTTGCTTGAGGCTTACAATGAACTTGAGTGGCGAATGTCATTTAAATGTAATTCCCGATTTCCCACTTAGATTTCTTCTCTAAAAACCTTTAGTGGCGAACAAGGAGAGCGATTTTACCAAGATATTTGCACAATGGAGAATGGGTACCAAGGAAATGAAAGCATAATGGCAGACCATTGTTAGATGCTGTATCTTGACAATACAGGGAAAATATACAAAAGGAAGACCTATTGACAACGCTAAGCATTTTTTATGATTTATATGTATATTGTTGTTTTGTGTATTCGAAATTATACTATTTTCATAGAGTTTGATTTATGTTATATAAAAATTTCAAACAATCGATAAAATTCTGAACCTTTTTATTTCGAAAACTCTACGCGCTTCAAAATAATAAAAAAGATGTGAAATTAGTGGGAAAAAAAGTTTATAAAAATGTTATGAAATTCGTGATGAGCAAAAAAAAGTTTAATTTTGTTGAAGTGTGTTATTTTTTTCGATAAAATCATAAAATATATTCAATTGCACATTTATGTAAGCCATTTTTATTTTTACAAATAATCTTTAATTTAAAGTATATGCACGGTGTTGAAACAAATACTCAGTTTTTTTATCAAAATGTAATTTTTTTAAACATTAGAGCCATTGAGCTACCTATAAATATTTTACAAAATTGTTAGAAAATTTCCTCAAATATTTTTTATACTATAAAACATCAGTTTTTAAACTAAGCTATTTACTTTTCCAACAGAATTTGAAAATATTGACACCCTAATATTGATGTATATGGGTCCATGAAAAACTAAAAAGTTGATGTATGAAACGGAAATTAAATTTACATATCAGATGAAAAAGGGGTGATCAACTATACTTAAAATAATGTACTTTAATGTAATAAAAATCAAAATTTAAATAATTCAGTATGTTGAAAGTCCTTAAAAAAGGACTTTTTCATTTTTTGTCATCATTTAATAATAACTTTTTTCAAGTGTTACAACTAGTCGATTTGACCCAAGATTTTTGTAAGAGTGCGAAAAGAAGGCGGTGGCGAAACATATGGTACTACTGAATGATGACCTTTGTTCATATCAGCTGCCTTTTTAATGATTTTAGAGGATAAAATGAATTACTGCTATTAAGATAAGAACCTTTTACATTTAAAATGTCATTAATGCAATTAAAATAGAATACATATATATTATTATGCATTTTTAATACTATTAATAACAACAATATATCAAACAGTCTTAATAATTGGCTCCATGCAGCTATGTCCTTAAAAATAATTGGATGTCTCCTATGGAACCATGTTGATTTAAAAAAAAAGTTGATAGTGTGTATCAAGGATTCAAATAAATTTGTTCATCTTATAATTAATATGAACAAATCATTAATGTACAAGATTTCCAGATTACAAAATTATTTTCAAAAATTTCGTTAGCTTATATTAGATTTGAAAAATAACTTTTTTTAAATAATTTTGAAATATATATATCTATATTCAGACTGATAGAATTTTGAACAAAAAATGTTATATTTCTGTGTATTTTAGTGAATTACTTTTTCACTTGTAAGTATTAATCAATCCATTCTATAATTTTTTTGATACAATTTGATTTTTTTTGTGTGTAATTTAATCATTTTAAAAGCTTAAATAGTTTAAGTCATTTGTAATCTAAAATATACCTAAAATAAACAAATAATTTTTAATTTTAGAAAATTTCGTATTTTGAAAGTAAAAGATTACTATTTATTGATTAAAATCAATGATTTTGTTTTTGGCAATAAACATTCACTTCATTACCATCACATCTTTTAAAAAGTAGAACAAAGTTTTTTAAAAGAATAAATGAAAATAGATTATTGACACTGAGTGTCTGATAACTAATAGGCTAACTGCCCTACGAAAAGAACTTGTGATATTTAAAACAAGTGGAAGTAATATAAAAGAAAAACAAACTGTGGAAGCTCTTTAGGCAGAACGGGTAGTATTTTCGAGGATGCCAAAATAGTTACAACCATGATAAATGAATACTTTACTGATATTTGTTTTTTTTCCTAATTAAAATGGAAAAAAATGGAAAATATAAACAGGAATACTATTAAAACTGATTAGTCTACAAAATCAGAGTCAATGAAAAGTATTTAGATTGAAAGAGAAACATAGCCATATAATTTATTTCATAGAACAACATAGTATAGATAAACCTTTCATTACAAATGTTGGCATATGACTATCTAGTGTATATACTAATTAATACTGCGAAAAAGTTGACTTTGAAATACAAATATGACAACGAAATCTTCAGGCTCAAAGTTTTTATATTTTAGCTATTCACCTCAAAGGAAAAGAAATTAGTTTATTTGAAAAGATACAAGTAATTATAATTCGGGATTTAATTTATAAGGTTGAAGATTTTGTAGTTGACATGACTACTTGAAATACAGGCACAGAAAATCAGGTTAATAAGTTTTTAAAAGCTTGCTTAATCTTATTGCCGAATTTTGTAAAAATCTATGAATTAGAATTAAATAGGTATACAGAAGACAAAGATCATGACAGACTTTCATCACAAATATAAGGACAACAAATTGTTAATATAAACGAAATTAAAATACTGGGTTCTATTAAAACCATAAACGAAAAATATTTGTAACAAAAAGAAAAAGATAAGTTTAACATAAGCAGTAAGATTATCGTACCTTTTAAGCGATAATTTTCCAATAAGAGTACAGGAAGGCAGAAAATAGGATCCAGTGAGATTTTTTAAAATTTTTCTTGATAAAGGAAAAATATATAAATATGAAATATACATGTTCAAAATTTTGCTAATGCTTCATACTTTAGGCTATTAAAAATAAACTAGATGTATTCGGTTAAAATGTATCTGCGTGAGATATCCTCAGATGAACCTAGAATTGAAATATATATAGGGTATTACGAATTATGGTTCATATACATATTCATATAAATATCTTTAGGGTTAGACATATTTTTGGTAAATAATACTCGGAGAAATAGTGCTTCTTTTGAAAGGATGAAAAGTAGACTTTAAAGCCTTTTTTATTACACTGTAAAGCAACATTCAAAGCAAATTTCAAATGGCACATAATGTTTACTTAGGCAACCGTGATAAGATTGTCTAATTAACCCCCTCCTTCTGTCTTGTTTTCAACTTTATTTTACTTTTTTTATTGTTATTATTCATTAATTGACCACAGACAAATAAAGTTATATTTTACAGATTGATATACATATACATTAAAAAAAATTTAAAATATACACATTTTATATTATAGTTTATGTAAATTCAATAGTAATAGCCACAAATTTTATGGAAATTCTGATACTATTAAAAAATTTATCACGAAACATATTATTTCGTAATTCTTTTTCCCCCTTTACTCTCCAGTTAAAAAAACTTGGCACTTAGGTAATTATTTTTCCCTTCTTTTTTTTCTTTCCTTCAGTTTTCCGTTCTCTCTTCTCACGTCACAGCGCGGGGAACTTATTATGATAATTGTTAACAGAGGAACTAGCCATCCCAAGTCCCTCTGGTATAGAGGATTCCCAGGTCCGTCGGTAAGCTTTATACACGCTTCATCATTTTCCTGTAATCTCCGACTGGGTAGAGACAGCTTTTAGGATCTCCATTGAGTGGAGTACATACTCTTTCAGCCTTGGTGGAATAGGCAACATTTTATTTTTAACCCCTTATATTATCATATTAACTTTATTTTACTTAAAACAAATTGGTACTAAAGGAGATAATAATTATTGCTATTGATTGCAGAGAGCCTGATAGAGTGAAATTTAAATGCATAATACAATTTATTATTAAAAAATTGTAACACAACTTATTAATTTTTTTGGGGGGTGTGTAAAATATAATTCACACTCGAGTACTAAAGTAACCCTCCATTAATAATGATAAAATTATTAATATTTGTTTTTCTTTTCCCTTCATCCCATTTTCCTTCCTACCCTCTTTTCTCCTCCCTCCCTCTAGATAAAGCAGATCTAGGTATCCTTGAAGCAGATCATTTAATTATTATAATAAAAACAAAAAAATGGAAGAGAAGAAGACCACTAAATAACAATAATAATAAAGAACTGGAAAAACGGGTGACTCTCGTGGGACAAGTATAGTAAAAGTGCATGCATTTCTTCCTCAATCCATTCCAATATTATTAAACTGTTTAACTGCACTCCGTGGCATATATTTCTGTAAATATTAAAAAGAAACCCCTTAACATGTGTTTCTATCTTCATGTCTTCGTCAACTCCTGGAGACATCAAGAAAAGCCAGTCCCTCCCCATCACTGTTACTCCATATGCCTTCTTTGATACTTTCCTCGAACATCCCCCGTAATTCTGATAACTTCTGGCGAAGAGGTAAAGAACGTCGTTTCCACATTATCTTTACAGAAATTACACTTTTTTTCATCTTTTATGGAGTGTTTGGAATTCGTACAGAGAGAGACCGTCTTCAAACGGTATCGAAATAGGTTCTGACGCAAGTTTGTGAATAGGTTATTTAAAATATGCTTTGCATTATTCATATTGGAATTGTCAAGAGCGCCGTGACTATGATTCATCTATTCTCTGGTGTTGTTATACCTTAAACTCCTTGTTATTACCGATCTGCTAGGTATATTTCCAAAGGCCAAGAGACTAGGAATGCCCCCTCCTTCTTAAATGTATTGTTTTTATTTAAATCATGTATGTTATTGAGTATTCCAGATATATTTTTACTATAAATACCCCCAATCGTGACATTAGTGTCAATTTCAGGGTAGTTTGACATCTTTATTCTTTATCCCTATAATACAATCATATATATTTATATAAATATTTTTTCCTCCATGACTCTCTGATATTCTTTAGGTCATTCTAGATCTTCACATCGTCAGACACAACGGTTATTATTCTTAATTTTCTGCATTTTTTTTTTTTTGATTATTTATTATGATGTTTAGTTCTGGTATAATTTTTAGAAGTTAGAAAACCAAACTTTTATCTAGATACTTATTTACTGAGGGGGACCCAAAACATGCCCCCCTCCCCCATCAGTAGCATTACTAAATAACGAAAAACGTGATTTTTTAGGAATCAAGAAAAGATAACCCAAAATGAAATGGGTGTATGTTTTTAAATATTATTCTTAACTATATTTCGTATTTAATATGTCATTCAAAAGCAGTAATTACCTCAACACGCCGGCGAACAGCTTGGTAGCTCTTGACGATAAAGGCTGTGTCCATGGCGTACTACACCTTTATGATATCACCGAATTAGGAAGATAGTTGTGGCGGACATTCTTGATTTATTTTTGTTGTATGCAGTCTGGATAGAGATGACAACGATCTTTGTAGCCTTTTCTGCACTGACACCGGTGCAGAGGATATCACACAATTGTTTATTTATTTTACTTTTTTGTTGCTCCAAGACTTTTACAAATAGAGAGATAGTATAGACACAAAAATGTTGAATTGTTATTAAAAATAATGAGGATAAAATTGTAATTAAATGCTTTAATAAGTTTTGGATCCCCAATTCTAATTCTTTAGAAAATGGAAAGACATAGATTGAAACTAAGTACCTTTGCAGAAAAAAAAAAAATATTTTTTTGCTTTATAAAACTGTCACGAACATTTAAAACTCTATAATTTTTGCTCAATTACTGGGAATGTTTCGGATTAAATATAAATTTTTTTTTCACATCTAATAGAAAGTAAAAAAAGTTTATAATAGTTAAATGCACTTTTCATATCCATCATTTGTATTTTATTAGGAAATGTCTCAAAAAGCTCACAAAAATGGTTAAATTATGATTTACTCTTACTCTAAAAAAATATTTTTTATCATATTTAAGTAGCTGCTATAAAGAAATGATATATGTGTCAAACTTTAAAAGGAAAAAATATAATATTTATGGCATGGGACAGCTTAATGCGAAATTTTCCAGCTAATTTCCTATACAAAATCAACTTTAAAACTAATTTCAATTAATATACCAACATTTGATTTTTGAATATATATACATTACATTACCAAATTACTTTTCCATCAAATCAAAATTTTACATGTCCACTATGTAATATTCACAATTTATTTAACAAATGGTGTTCATCTAATCGTTGCAAGCCGAGAAAAAAAAGCGTTCTCTCTGACTTTATTTCTAAACCAATTATATTTAATCAACAAAGTAAAATAAATTTGAAATTTAATTAATGAAATCGCCGTTAGTTCGAACCACGCGCCCGCAACGTCACCAGAAACGTCTGAGTTTTTCTTAACCGTTCCACTGGGTAAAGTCCAGTGGTCATCCCATTGTCCAAACTCTATGGACACTTGTGGTGCTATGAGTACCTTCAATAGGAACCTGTTCAATATTGCCTCAGACAAAATAATCTAAGATGTTACATTCTGGAGACTTAAGAGGCGGCCGAGAACTTGTGGTGTGGAGTGGGGGAGTACATCATATTCTCAGAATTATAAAACTGAGTGTTCCTTAGCTTGTGTGACAGAAACGGTCTTTCATGATGTTGTGGATCTGAGGAAAGCCTTTGGTGAGTAGAAAACTGACGGAGATCTTTGTATTGACCGTCACGCCCTCCTTGAAGATGAAGGGCGACATAACCTAACCCTCATTGCTAACAACAACAAGAACCATAACTTGCTGTGGTTACTTGGGATTCAAGATCCCAGGGACTACATAAGGACTTTTTCAAACATATTTATTTTATAAATAACCATATTAGATAAATATAAAATCTTTCATTAGTGTTAACTATGTTTTCTCAAAAAATTTTTTTTTTTTTTTTTTTTTTTTTGTTACATTGGATGAAGTGGTATATTATAATATTAATAAATATAAATTTATTTTATTACTGATTAGTGATATATACAGGAAAATTGTAAATATATATTATGCTTATTCGTGTAATCTCTGTGTGTTTGTTATTCGTGTCGAATTAAAAAAAAGAAGAAGATATATTCTATAGATTGTTTTAAAAATAAAATCCATCGATTAGAATAATATTTAATAGCGAATATATAATCATCTTTTTTCTTCTTCTCCAATCTCTTCGTATTAACCATGTCAATATTTAAAATAAGAATAAAAATACCAGTACCAAAGGCTTTACTTATAGAAATAAGAAAGATAAATAATCATGATAACAATATAAATAGGCAAACGCAGTAAAAGAAAGATACACCAGCCGCACCGATTAAAAAATAAGTCAAGTTTATAGAAACTCATCTAAGAACTACAATTTCTGATAGCCGTCTTCAATCTCAATGCTTTTGTCCTGTGAGAAAGATGTGACTGATAAAATAGATTAATCAAGGATCTCACACTCATGGTACTCCTTTAAAATTCGTTGATTAAAATTCCTTTAAGTTTTTTTTATCAAGATATGTAAATAGAACATAATTTACAAATTATGACTTATCTGATTGATCTGATTACTAATTTGCTCTATTCGTGCATTTTTGTGCTATCCTTCTTTTCTCTAATATGTATAATGATAACTGATGTGTTTTTTGTTTACCAAAATTCATAATAATTGGATTTTTTTTAAATACACGCCCCCCTCTACTAAAATTTCCTTGCAACGACCCTGCTCAAAGCTACATTTTGATTTTTTGGCGAGAAACTATAAAAGAAGTTCATGTTGGGTTGGTGTTGCACCAACATTTTGCAGAATACCCTCCTGCATGACTCCTACCGCTTTCTCCAGTCTTTCGCACTCCCTGAAGTCGTGCTCCAAGGTCTACGTCACTTACAGTGACTGCAACCTACTTTGATGGAACGATTTTGAACATTGATTAGCACATTGATGGGGTTAGAACGTATTTCAGGTTGAAGTAAAGCTGAAGGAAACACATTAGCATAACTATTGCAGGGTGAGTAGTTTTGTTGCAGTTTGAAACATCATAATATTATCAGGACCCTAATTTAATTGTATTTCCCTAGATAAGTGAATCTCTGTGTTTCCTTGAAGTGGTCGAATAAATCCGATTACCTGCCGACATATCTTCTTTATCTTTGTTTGTAGTACTTAGGTCTCCCATGACTTTTGATAAAGTCTACACTAAGTTTAGCCTACTGGCTACGTACAACAAACTTTTCCAGGAAAAATTGACCTGAAATGCTCTCATATACCAGGAAAACAGAAAAAGTTTCCAATGAGACAGCACATCTTCCCTTTTTCCCCATTTGCAATCTCCTATTTTCTATACATGTTGGTACATTTACGTAATCAATCCCCATTTTATTAAATTTTTCAGCATATTCATCGTTATTAGGTAGAAATATTATAACATGAGCTATGCTTTGAACTACCGCTGTATTTCAATATTTGATTCCGTCAAGCTCTACTAAAATAGATAGAAAAAACATTGATTCTATATTAATGTCTATTTTTTAACATTTTTTAGGGTGTAGTTTTCCATAGAAGAAGAAAAAAGTGCTGTTAGGATTCCCTTGGCATTCCATCTTTCAATATATACTTCTAGATAACCCTCAATATCATTCACTGCTTCTGTTAGCATATTCTTGATTGCTTCTATAAATACAGGAAGAAAATCCCAACATTACATTTTCCTTTACAACGCCACATGCTTGAAGAACTTAAATGTTTTTGGAAATACAATCAAGCAATGGCCAAGGACTTTCCTGCCGCATTTGTCTCTCCTAATGTTGCTTACTGACATAATCCGTTCTTCTATCTGATCTGATCCCAAATTGTTTTCAGGAAGAATTTTATCTTAGACTGGTATCGGTCTTTCTATTCAGATCCAAAAATATATCTTGTATTCTAATTCCAGGATTGATACGTGTCTCCATTTTTCAATATTTTTCTTTTTCTTTAGAAAAAAAGATACATTTACCCTCATTTGGCTTCATGTAACTCTTATCCGAATAAGTTTTCTTTGAAAAGTTCTGGCAAAATCTCTGACAACTCTGGAAGAGCTTACTAAAGTTCAGGGTTTTTTTTAAATTGTTGGGACACTTATGTCACAATGGGTTTAAAGGGTATATTTTTCTCTTTTTATATAAAAATTTGTTCAGGATAAGACACATATTATTTTTTTTTTTAGAGTATTCATAATATAATATATTTTATGAAGGGACAAATTACCGAATAAAGCATTTACAATCAAATAAGAAACTCCAACAATCATAGACATATATTTATAATACTTTATTATTAAATTTAGAGGTGTTTAAAACTAAATATTGCAAAGAAAACAAAGAAGAAGGTATTTTAATATTTTTAGCAGCATTATTAGTCATCAAATTCATATTATTTTGGAAGAAACAGACAGTGCGGATGAAAAGAACATTGACAATTTATTAAATAAGCTTGATATAGTTTATTATAGGTGATGAAGAGGTTACCACAGAAACGAATGCATAGGATGTTTCATTGACTCTTGAAGTCCAAAACTCACATCCTAATTCATGATACTTCAAAATCTTCACTTTGATGATAACTTCAAAGATGAAAATAGTGACTTAGTATATAATTATAAGACTACTGATAGTCCAACAGAACGAAAGGTTTACAAAATCATTGTCCTACAATTATAAAGCTTTACAAGAAAGGCATAAGGGGAGTCGATTTTATGGATCAAAGAAGCTATATCTTCTGAATGTAGTATACATAAGTAGCTATATCCTTTATAAGTTTAAATATCCAAATAAATTATCGCATCTTGATAAGAAGGTTGTAATTGCCCAGACTCTGATTAAGTATTATAAAGAAGAAGAGAAATACAATCGTCTAGACCAACGAAAATTAAAAAAAATATATCTTTTGTAATGGACAATCATGGTGGACATTTACTGGAGTTTGAACAAAAAAGAAAAAGATGGGCATACAGGGCAAGTAAAAATATAGATAATCGAACTTTGTTCATTTGCATCGCTTTTAATATCACTTTATGCTTCGTATAAGATAGAAATTGGTTCATTATGTTTCACATGTAAAGCATGAATTATATCAATATTAATTCATTGTTAAAGGTAGAATTATTACTTGATTGAATTGTAAATATAAAGAATATCAATAAATATAAAGAATTCGACTCCATAGCGTAACTTTAATATTTTGTTTCATAATAAAAAGTGTCCCATTTAATTCTGGCAAACCCATTGAAGTTATTTAATATGATCAAAAGATCAACAATTAATTTTCTTTTCAATTCCTTGTGGGTCCTAAAGGTTTAAACCATATTTTCAAACTTATTTGCTTGAATACTTTTCAAATAAACCTCTTTAAATTTAAATAAATTTTAATTGATTGGTGTTATTTTTGCTGAGGATTCTAGACTTCAATTCACACCAGTGATTCCCAATCGGATTAAAATTTGGATTTTGTGACTCAAATTCTTTTAATCTGAGTGCTGCTGTAATGTCCATTTACGACTAACTATATATAATTTTGTCGGATGATATCAAATAAGTATCCATAATGCTGTGTTTATGATACCTTATATATGGCTAATGTAGCGATGTCTCTGGATGAAAAAACAAAAAAGCACATAGTTTGATATTTCCTCCACCATGTTTCATAGTTAGAATGGTATTCAGTAAATTGTATTACTCATGTTTGCATCAAGAAACTGAAAGTTAGTCAATAGCACCAAAGAGTTTGATTTTTGTTGAATTTGAGTAGGAAATTTAGTCCCAAAAAGAATTGTCTCTATGAAAATGTTATGTGGTAATATCAAAACAGTTTTGGAGATATTTTTCTTGGTAAATAGTTATATTTTTACGACATCTATCATGAAGCTCAGAAAAATACTATAATTTATTATAATTTCATTTTAAGTATGGAAATCAACCTTCTCCGAATCACCAATGATGCCCCTCTTTGTTAACCTTAGATTGATTATGAACTTTGCTCTAATTATGGTCAAATTTTTCGCTTTCCTCATGGATTTGGAAGGTTTTTACCATTATAAGTTTGTTGTTATTAGAAACTCATGCTTATGTAATGTTCTCATTGACTTCAACAGATTGATACGATATAGTAGAATATTGATATTAAGTTTGAAAAGTTGGATTTTTATACTATGGGAGAAAGTTCCAGAATGTTCTCAAATTTGGCATGATTATAGGGTAATTGTGTAATATATTTTTTTAACTGTTCATAGAAGCTCTGTTAACCCGTAATCTATCCTATATACCCAGCTCCAACTTAAATACAAACGAGAGAATAATCGTATGTTTTACTCTTGATAACACAATAAATACATATGATAAATGAAGTTAGGCACAAATATATTAGGCACGATAAATTATATCCTAACTATACTAAAAAATGTGAAAGATTGTATCAAAACCAACAAATTTTATTTAGGCATCAAACATTTAATGGCAGCATTGGTACTTCAAATATACTTATGTTTAAAGCAGTTCCTGCCTTATAATTTCCCCTGAAATTAACCGTGTTTGTATATTGTAAACATACAAATATAAACAATATATGTACATAATATGTGTTTAAAAGTTTCGGCAAAATAGTAGAGAAAATAAGAGACAATTGTACCCTTTTTTTCTTTAGGCTAAATTTCTCAGAGTTGGTTAACATATCCCACCAAAATTTAATGAAATACTGTCACACTCCTGTTGGCCATTTTTGGCCATGTTTAGAAATGGTATCAATTAGTAGTTATGTCAATTCAATATGACTATCAAAATGTTGCAAATCCCTTAGTTGCCAGGAAAAGTTACAAACTTCTTTGGGAAATGTTTCACTATTAAAAAATCGTCTTTGTTACAGGAATTATTTGTAAATTAATAAATTTATACAAAACAGCTTTAATATATGCTATTGCAGCTGAAATTACAGCGGCTGATGGTGCAAGACTTGCCCATGAACTGTTCTTTATTCAAATATTCCAATAAGGCTAGAACGTTTTTAATTATATATCCTACTTACAATACTCAAGTCATCTGATAAATAAATAAAAAACAGTCAAAAGATAATTTAATTGTTAACTTTTATTGTATTACAGTCCTCCTCTATAATATACATATAATGAAATTATATATAGGTCACAGATCAGTATTATAGATTTAAAGTATTTTATATATATTTCAATTCAGTGTGCGTACGCTCACACTCACATAAAAGTATTTTAGGGCCTTATCCTGGCGACATATTTCGTACATTCTGTACTCTAATGAAATCTAAATATTTATGTACATAAGCTATTTAAAAAGAATAAACAAAGTAAGGATATTTACAACCCTTGTCCTAAATGTTCCTATTTTATTAAGCGTTGTAATATCTCAAATTAACACTGTATAAGTTAATTAACTAATTGTAAAATAATCAAAAATTCAAAAGAGTCAAGTTATAACAAAAAAGAAAATGAAAGCTAACAACATCATAACTATAACATTGTTTTTTCATAAAAAAAATCAGTTATGATCCATTATCTCAAAGAAAAAATTGTAAAAATGTCTCACTTTTTCTTTATATTAATCCACATGATATTAAACAATTTTTATGTAAATTTCGTGATGTTCAAAAAACGGCATTTTTTTTTCAAATGCAATGTTACAACTATCTATGTTTATAGTAAACCCAACTTAATTAAGAGTAATTATAGCACAAATATTAGGAATACTATGGATTGACAAAAAAAATCTTCACAAATGTTGAAAAAAAAAAATTATGTTTCTCTCAACATGGTATTTTAATAACTTTAATTATTTATCTGTGGACACTCATTGTTTTTTTATTAGTATTTTTAAAGATGTTAAAAGGCAAATTAACTTTCTATTCATCCTTGTATGCTATAATTTATTTATTTGGAATAAATTCTCCCGAAAAAATAATAGTTTTTATATAAGGATGTTAAGCTACACGATGAAAACATAGATTCTCTTTTACGAGCAACGCATGGAAGACGCGCCTCTTATTTTTGAATGGAAACATCAACGATTTTCCCCTATTTTTTATCATAGACTAAATCAAACCATAAGAGAACCATCTTACACCCTTATATTTTTAGCCCAGAAACTTAAAAATATTATTTTGTTTTTTCCACATAATAATATATTAAACTTGTCAATTGAAAATGAAGTGTAGAGTAAATATATGTGATGGAATAGTGTGAAAATATAAAATGTGATTTTTTTTAATATAAAAATTTATTTAACTAAAGGTAAGATATAAAATATGATTGTAACACCTTTTTCTTTCATATAAATAAACTATAACAATTAATTATATTTACATAATTTTTCCATATGAGGAGTATTTTATAAATATAATTTAAGTGACTTTTGTAACTGAAATAATAAGATATATTTTAATCAATACAAATTTTGCCAAATATTTTTTTTCAATCAAATGGGGTTTTAAAAATCCTGCCAATGTTTCTCAAAAAACTGTCTGTATATTGTATTTATTATTTGAAAAGTAAAATTAAACGGATCACGACATAAATTTAAATATGATTTTTTTATGTTCCTTTAATTGATTAGACGGAGTTGTACTGATTAAGTATAAGTAAGCATTACAGTATTCAAATTACTCCAACTAACATAGGAATCTTGAGTGAAGTCCATTTTCATTAAGTGCATATCTTTTTCTAGGAATCACCTGTGCGCAAACTTATGCACATTGAGTTCAGGTGCAATAACTTTTTTCATTCATAAAAGCGGATAGGAAAATAAAAAAACTTATTATATAAAAAAATATATTGCTTAGTTAAAAAATATGTTAATTTAGCTCATTTATTTATGGAATCCAAGTACCGTAGCAAATATAGTAATATAATGTCTGTTGAGTACAAATTCTTGTTTATGACAAAAAGAAAAAGTAGTTGATATTTTTCTTGTAGAAAATACATAGCATCACTAAACAAGGCAGTATAAACAAAAAAAAGAAATTGTTTGTAAAATGTTGAAGAAAAATAGGAACTTCAAAGATTTTAAAACTTGTACCTACTAACTAAAATAATGATTCATGTATTTTTTATTTAGGATAATGTGCCCATATATCCACATTGATCCCTGCATGTCAAGCGAGATGCTGATTCCAAACAGCTTCTAAACTCAAAATTACGTATAACTATCTATGGCACTACTTACTTACTGCGTAATTAAAAATATGTTCATTATCTGAACAAACTAGCAACAATTTCAATTAGCTACTGTTATTATGTCTACTAGAACTACTCAGGATAATTTTTTGTTTAGAAGTCCACGTGGTATATCTTGGAATATTTTGCCATGTAAGCTAGATTTAATAGGATACTACCTGCATCTTAAAAATTAACATCCAAATAGAGCAAGACTATTAAGAAAATAACCTCTTAAAGTCATTAAAATAATTGCCTTTAATGTCTAGTGTATTTAAGAGAAGGCAAGCTTTCTTTTTAATGACAACAAATACTTGAAGCAAAAAGTTGACAAATTTGTTAAAAAAGAGGAAAGACTGCGCTATGAAGATAAATTTACAAAAGCGATCGACATATAAATATTTTGTTACGCTTTTGGAGAAATTGTCACAACTTTATTAAAATTGCTTTATGCTGTTGCTATGAAAATAAGTTATTTTTGAATTAAAAACTATACTTGTCAGGCATTCAGAAAAATACACAAGGATGAATTTATTTTTTACATGGATCCACACTTTTCAAAATCCCTCAGGATTGCTTCCATTATTAAAAAGAAAAATAGTCAATCCTATAAAGAAAAGTTTGACAAATTTGTTCTATATTAAGAAAAGAAGGAATAAAAGACAGATCTTCAAAAAGAAAAATAGGAAACTTGGAGAAAGATCAAGAGAACAATCTAACAAAAAAATAAACCTTTTAATCAAGATGAAATCAATTCAAATTATGAGAGTCCTTTATGTATTTAAGTAAGTGAAGTGAAGGCAAATTTTATGTTGTATGGGCTTTCAATTTGTTCGGCTGCAGCACATAATAGTGCATTATTAAGACATCTGAAGCTTGACACCTCCCAAAATTTACTTTCCAGTTGCAAAGGATACCATACAAAAAAAATTGTATATATCAAGTTTGATGGCCGCAAAGATCTTACCAACTGTGATATGAAAATCCTGAGTTTATGGAAGAGCATATAACAGTAACATTTTTTTAAAAAGCAGAGTCTATTGCAATTTATATTCATTAACAGCTGAATCTGGAAGTAAGACTTTTGGAACAGGAATTTAATACACCATAACAATTGGTTATTTTTCTTCTTCAATTCAATGAATTACCTTTCAAAAAGCTTTTTTCAATTTTAAAATGAAAAATTAATTGGACTGAGGACTTTTAAAGGAGTATTAGGAACCCTTGTATCAAACTTCTCTTGTAATATGGATCCAACAGAGTTGGATGCAATAAAATATGTTTTCCAATCATTAATAAGTCTTTAAAAAAAAGTTAGCAGGGATCAAATGTACTTCTTGTAAGTTTGCTTAATTATTGAAAATGGACCAGATTATGTTACCATATTATTTCTCAAAAAAAATCAGGGACGGTTCACAATGCATGGTGGATCATTACAGCATCAGCTTTCTGTTTAGGATTTTCAATAAAACAAAAGATCCATCAAAATAACTTAAGAGATTGTTTGTCATAATTTTTAATAATTATGCTTCAACATTTTTTCAAATGAAGGAATATCTTCATAATACATATGTTTCTAATTTTTTTTTCTTTAATTTAAGTCAATCAAATAAATATCCTACAAAAATGGAAAAGATATTGATGAAACAGCATTCAAAGTGAATTCATTCTTTGCACACCCCAAAATTATAATTTGAATTACTGTAGTTTATTCAGATAAAGATACCAGAAGTAATGTCGTCAGCATCATCATGAAGGATGAAAAAAAGAAAAGAAGTAGGATCAATAAGGCAATATATACGATCCAAGGATCATTTGAATTTCAATAGCTCTTTAAAGCTTGTAGGCTTATCTACAATTCCAAAAAACAATTCAAACCGAACTTCCATAAACCTATAAAATAACAAATGAAGAACTTCTGAACTGTTTAAAAAGATACAATTCTTATCAACTTGATATTCCTTGTCATTCACAAAATGTGGAAAGATGTCTCGCAATAAATACTCAAGAAGCCGGAGTAACAGCTGTTATGAAACCAAAGATTGCTAATGATTCATTTGTTAAGTACAAAATTATCTAAGAATTTTTAAAAATTCGACTTTCAACCTTAGCTCGAGATGAGTAAATCCATACTCTAGTTAATTTAATTCAATTGAATATTCATTTATTTCTATAAAAACTAACTCTTGAAATTTATTTATGATAAAACAGTTAGAATTTTATAATAGAAAATACAATTTATTCCAAAAATCAATTTATACTCAGTTTCATTATTTTTTTTACAACATAGCAAGAGAGAAAAAGAAGGAATTAACAAAATAAAAATTGCACAAGAACGTGCTTTATTACTATGTTTGCTACGGTTCATGCACGCTATAAATGAAGAACTAAATTAATGTTTTTGTTTTTTTTTAAATCAAAATTTTTGGTGAAAAAAGTTTTTCTTTTCATACCCACTTTTAAAATTATTTTTTATATCCTATTTTGATCATTTTTGGAGTAGTTTTAATACCGGACAGACTCTTTGACCGAAAAGAGCACTTTGAATTCTGGGGCACATTTTTTTTTTGCATGGTATTCTTACTGATAACTAAATTAATTTTGTGATCTGTTCGGATTTTGGTTTGGTTTAAGTTGGTTTCATAGCCCACACTCTAATATATAGGATTACGTACAAAAACGTGAACTTGAGAGGTTCCTGACCTTCTTGACCTCTGTCAGAAAGTGGCATGGGGTCTTCGTGTATGAGGAAAATCACAAGTTAACCTTCATGGCCCTTTTGATGGTCCTAGCAGCCGCAGTAAAGTAACTGGTTATGGGATTAATCAATTTGGCGGGCCCTCCCTGATCTTCTTCTCCAAAATGGACAGGAACTCTTGATCCCTCTCTAAACGGTGCCCTCCAATTCCTACACTCCTAATGATACCTTATTTACCATTTTTCGTCTTGTCCTCCTAGAAAATCAGGCTCCTGGAATATTTGACAATGTCCATAACCCTCGTACACCTTAACTTCAGTATATAGGAGACCTGAGATGTGCTGCTTTTTGCTCACTCATGATGACGAAATTATTATTATAGTTTGTTTATGCACAAAGGATAGTTGAGCCAGAATCTCAAAAAATAATCACTAAACCTTCCTATATTATTCAGGAAAATAACATTAACTTACACTCCACGTTTTGCTGCCTCACCTTGTACATGATACCCAACAGATACAAAAATCTATGAATATGATAGTTATTTTGCTCTTCAAATATTACATACCTACAGATGCATGTTTGCACATCATTTAAAATTGAGAAACTAATGAGATCTGGAGTTAAATTATCAATGATAAGCATAATAGGGTTTACAGAGTAATAACTTTACCTAAAATTATAATGATAAGAATCATTTATTACTTTAAGTTAAATACACACATCAATGCAAAATTATTAAGATAAATTAATCTTCACGGATACAAGTAGAATTATGTAACTACAAACATAATAATGGATTTATGTTGAGTACAAGTTGCAACTTGTATATGAATATTATTAAAATTGCAACTAGTAAAAACACATTCTAAAAGTTACAATTTCTTTGTTTTAGAATGTATTATTTATCAATGGAGAAAAATACAATATATATATACATAACGAACACCCAGCATAAATTGATTAAAGTCAGTTAAAACATTTAAAAATCACGCTAGGAATAATAAAATATTGGGACAAACAATTAATAGACTCAAGGTTTCGTAGATTTCTAAAAATTGTTCCGAGGAATTAAATTAGAAAAATGATTTATCTATAAATAATTGTATATATAAACAACTTATAAAATCAAACACCACATGAATTTGAATACTTTGTCCGGCAAAATGACTTCTTTCAAATTAAATTCACTTGTTATGACCTGGGCCACTTTTCTATTCCCAGGGATGCTCCCTTTTCCACCATCGTCTGGAAATTTGCCACAACTTTGGACGCTATAATCAAAGTCACATTTTGGATATCCAACAAGAAGCTTTATAGTAATTGGTGCTCCCACAATATTTTTGAGAATAACCTCCTCAGCATTCCTACACACTTTTTTTTGTCTTTTGCACTCCTTGTAGTCGTGTTTTAATGTCCGCGTCTCATTAAAGTGACTGTAGAGTCTCTGCTCATCGTGAAATACTCTCGGCGTGAAGTAGAGGGTCATTTTTACCAACTATAAATTAGGGTGTAAATATTTTTTATTTTGTAAAAATATCCAAATCACCGCATTACAATCTGTTCCTTTCTATAAAAAATACAATTAGCAATGTTTGGGCGAAATTGAATAATTTTTATAGGTTTTGAGAATTGCCGTTTTTTTTCAAAAAGTGACTATTCCTCAATGATCGAGAAAAAAATTCAGAATACATCTTTTTATGTTCTTTAATTTTTAAATATGCCTTACTTTATTCTAAGATATGTTAATGTTTTTCTAAGTAAAAATTACACATAATGTTCTTACACTTTCCATTTTTTTACTACAAATTTACTTTTATGAAGATTCTTTGAAAAATTGATAATTCATCAAAAAAGATTTAACACTCAATTATCAACAATAATATTTGTTTTGAATTGTGTGATACATATTTTATAAGTATATAACTTTTTTTAACATTTGATGATTTATATCCTAAAAATAATAGTTTCTACTCTATACATCGTTATTATACAATATACAAAATAATAGCTATCTTTTTTTCCTGAGTAATATGTCTTAAATACTAAGATACTCAAGATACAATTTTTTGGTTAAGTCCAACTACATCTTTTAATTCTTTTCAACAACTTTTCATTAGAATAGAAACTGAAGTTGTTCAGTTGTGAACAACCTACAGATGTCTATATAAACATGTTTTAAATTGTATTATTATATCTGTTGATTGTAAGATATTTTGTTAATGCACTCTTTAAAAATATGGTTTGTTTGTGGATATGAACATTAATTTCAACTAAAAACCAATTTCTAATACTTTTTTAATTGAATAATATTTATTTTATTCTTTTGGCTCCATTTTTGAAAGTTGATTTTAAAAAATAGTTTCACTACACCTTTTTTTAATAACATAGTTACACACTTGCGTAAAAATAGTAGTAACATAAAAATCCTGAAAATAAAAAGATTTTATGCTACATTAGTAGACCGAATTAATGATATATATTATTTAAGCTCACAGGTTTTGTAAGTGTTATTAGGAAGTAGTAATTTATATAATACAAGTTCATTCGACCAAAAAATATTTCATCTAAAAATATAAACTACCAATAAAGATTCAACATTATTTAAGGTTCGGTTCATGCTTTGGATATAAAGAGAAGATTGTTTTGGTTTTTTAACTTACCAAAGACGTTCTTAGAGAAACAGACTCCAAATGGCTAGTTTGGAGGAATTAGTATTCATTTTTTTATTTTTTTTATCAGTGAAGCTTCATTTTTGAAAGTTTGTTTATTGAACTCACAATTGAAGATATATTTGATTACTTAAAAGAATTTAATGAAAAGATGGAAAGATTTTTGTATTAATGCTCCAGATAATTGCGACGTTTTAGACTACAATTCCACCAAAGATGATAGTGGAGGCTCACAAGATAAATCTCTAAGGAAATCAATAACGATGTGAGGCTAATGCATTATTATGAAAGGAAAAAGGAAGTCAGAAAAACTTTTTTTTCATAAATAGTATCATGATTTAGAACTGAATGTAAAAAATTAAAGTTACAAAAAATATCCAGGATAAATGTTGTGAATGAATTAAAACTAGTTTTTTGATTTGGCAGAATGAATAATCATCTTAATAATTACAATATTAATATTTTGGCATAATAAATTGTACTGCCCAATATATTAGTGTATAATTGACGTTACACATAACGATGCATGGATTCTATATAATAGAGATAAGAACATTTCTTTTATAGAGTTTCACACTAAATAAAAAGGATATTATTTCTAATAGCATTTTGTCTTTGTCGTAGAATATTATCGAATATTCAAACCAAGCCTTAATAAAAAAGTATTTTATTATATATGTTTAGCGTCAGGACTCAAAAATAATTATATTTTAAAATCTGCTTTCACTTCTCCATATTTTTATGGTAAATTTTTAAAGTAAAAGTTGGTAACTGAACAATTTTCTACAATTTTTATATAATATATTTCCCTCCATTCTGAATGATGGTTTCAATATGGACACCTCAATTTGTGAAGTACAGGTGGTTAACCTCGAGTGAGGACGAAGGCCAGAATTCTACCTGCCAGAAGGCAGCCATGTTATGACTGGGAATGCGCTCTTCAACCATGGCAAGACATGATACCTGAAGACCTCGTAGTCTACGTCCGTGTTAACTTTACCGTTGGGTTTGACGAATTAGGAAGGCATCTAGCTGCTGTAAGACGCCATGACGCCGAGGATCATGACCAGAGCTGGATGTTGGTTTCTAAAGGTTCCCTTTTGATTTAGCCAATAAGTGATCCTTTTTCATGTTCAGAACAGTGTCTACTTGTCCACTTGTGTGTGTAGGAGATTGCACATCCTCTACGTTTTGCACGGACATTTTTGATCGTACAAAAAGAAAACAAACATCAAACTATAGATTTTTGCCAGTTCTTTCAAATGGCAACAAGTACCAAATTGTAAGACTTTTAGAACTGAGGCTAGACAGCCTCGAAAATAATTCTAATTTTTGAATCTTCCCCTGTATATTGTAATTATATTAATCCGAACAGCATACGGAAAAGTATTGGAGGTTAAAACTATCATGAAAATTAAATACTACAAGGAGAAGCTTTAAAATTGGGATATTTTTTTTAAATATTGTCTTTTAAACACAAATAACATACAAAAATGTGTAGATGAGAAGTCTATGTTTTACTTTTATCAAAAAACTTCCAAGTCAAAATCCAACAAGAAAATTGAAAAAAACTTTTTTTCACTAATTTTGCTAAAAAAAATCAATAACAGTAAATTGTATTTATTGGAATTGTAAAGAGGAACGAACACAAGGCTACAAATATTTAATGCGTACATGTAAAGAACAAAAAATTTATAGATCCTAATTTCGTAAAAAAAAACCCAAACTCCTCGATAATTGGTTCATTTTTACTCTTATTGCATTGTTCTGTGGCATTTTTTTTTTTTTTAAATTGTAACTTTTTAAATTTTAACTTACATAAACTTTAAAAGCCATTAAAATACTCATATTGCATGTATATTGAAGCCATTAAAAATATTGCTTATATACTTAAATCAAATCTTTAATAACGTAATATGTATAAATAGATTTATAATTTTCTGATTTTTTAATTGTGAAAAAATATTTAATTTTTAAGTTTATTATACGTTTTCATGTTTATATTTTTATAATTGATTAGTTTTATTTTATACTTGTAAAAATCAAACGAATATACAATACTTTTACTCATTTTATAATTTTGTTTCTTATATTTGGAACTTATTAACATAATTGTATTTGGTTTTTCGGATTTGTTACTCCTTTCTTTACTAACGATTGTTTTTCAATTGACAAATTTATTTTTATTAATACAAAATTATGTAATTTATATAATGAATAGCGTTGTTTTTGAAACTTTAAGTTAATTATCATGTTTTATAGGAGTATTTTTTTAAATAAATTTATCATGATCTATTAATAGAGAATGATCGAACCAAATTATAGTTAACCAAAGTCTGGTATCTTGTTTTAGATAACCTCTAGTCACAGGAACAGTATACTGCTTTGAAATGAAATAATTCATTCCTTCACTATCAGCATAAACAAGACGCTGACGTAAGTCCTTAAGAGTTTTTTCTTCTTGAACATGCCCACCATAAATGAAGTATGACCTGAATACTTTTTCTCTATCTGTACTCTTTTAGAAAGATGCTAATTTTTATGATTGTTTAACATTTGGTTAACAAAGAATGTATTCATTTATTTTTTTAGTTATAAAATATCTTTAAGACAAAGATGAACGAGTTTGGAATATTTTTGTTGAATTGTTGTCAAGGATATAAATATTTTGAACATAGCAATTTTTAGTTATCCTTGAATAAAATAACCATAGAATTGATTACTGTTGTTAATTTGTTGGTCACATATAACTCATAAACAGACTTGATAAAAATACGTTTATTTCATCACAAAAATTAACAAGTGTATGAATAATATTGTAGAAAAGTGTATACATAACTTTCTGTTTAAATCCAATACTAATTGGCTTATAAATAATATACTTGATATCCATGTTCTTAGAAAATAAGACAAAGCTAAGTTTAGCTCCAGTTATGTTACAATAATAAAATTAAAGTAAGCCTCAACCTCTTTTTATAATAAAATATGTTTTTGGATCATATACTCAATGATATATTTGTTAACAATTTATTTATTCGGCGTACCAATGTTCTAGATGTTTAAAAAATTGTATCTTCTTTTAGCTCAACTTGTGCTTACTATCCTTAGCATTTGGTCAAGAACATAAAGAAATCATTTTTTATTTATTAATTAAAATTTTTAAATTTGAGAAGGAAAGGTAATTTTTTCAGTAAATAGATAATTTACAAATATTTACCTGATGGTCCATTGAAATCTAAGCTCATACAAATTCAATAATTAATTAAGGTTGAGTGATTGAAATTAATTCATATTTCGATATATTAATACATAAGCAATTAGTTACAAAAATAAACAACTTGAGCTCTATAGATTACGTACAATTCAAGAAAATAATGCTTAAACGTGATTGACAAATTTCCATTTACACAGTCCAAGCAGTTTTGAGCCGCAAGGTCAATCATATACGGAGTCAGCAAGTCCAAAACGTTGGGGTAGAAACAGGAATCTGTTAAAAAGGGCATACCGGATCCACAGGAGTTAAAAATAGCCCGAGACAATCCCCTCTAGTCCATGAGGGCCCATACAAGAGATCTCGGGGTTTCACATCAGACTATCCAGATAACTATCTAAAAAGTGGTCGGAAAGAGCCTAGTAAGGGTGGAGAGATCACTTTTGACACTAGCAATAAAAGAAATACATCTTCTCCATTTTAAGACTATTTTAAATTAGTCTTTTGAGTTGTGTTTATCTTTTTTTTTGAAACTTTTGGCCCCCCTTATAGCCCTGATACCAATACCTTGACTACACATTTTGCGTACATGTCGAGGGAAGGCCTGGAGTGTCTATCATTAAAACACCAGGGCCCCAAGGCCCCCAAAGCCACTGTCAGCCGACACTGGTACGCCATACCAGAGAACTACCATTGCAACAGGTGCTAGGCCTTCCGTTTCCACCGGGAAGCCATCATTGTTGTTAAGGGAGGCTAAACTAATGATTAAGAGAGCTCAAATACACAGCCTTTTATTGTATTAATTTTGAAGAAATTATTTTGTTGATTGATAAATTATATCTTGTGGAAGTTTAAAATTAAAAGCTTTCAGATTTTAATGGACCACACAGTATACATCTAACTAAAGGTCGAAAAAGTGATTGAGTATATTTATTTTATACTAAGAAAGCCATGGGGTGACTGATAATGCATATTTATTTACAAAATATATAGATGTACCTCTGATTTGAATTTAAATCCTTCCTTTTTTTGTAGCTACTTGCACCTACCTTAATAATACGTCATGGCAAAGAACCTGCTTTTCTCATAAAAACTACTGAGTGCAACAGGGAATTTTCCGCGATCAAGTAGCAAAGTAAAAACCTTTCTAACTTACTATTAAAAAAGAAAAATAATTAGAAATATTATTAAAAAATTTTTATCAATCAATCTTGGCAAGAATTATTCAAAATTGTCACCTCCAACCTCTATCACAGCCTCCACAGGAGGTCGGAATTTGGTGTAAATAGGCATAATATAATCAGCGGACATGTTGGCCGATTGATTCTTGAGCTTCTGCAAATTTCTGTGTGATTTCTTCCCAACTTATTTCTGTAAGACGATCAACACACTAAAGTCGAAAGGATTGAGATCAGGACTGGAAGACGGTCACAAGGTCTTGTCGGAGAAGTTAGCAAAGTGTTTCATTCAGAATTTATGTGTCTTCAAGGGCGTATGGCTGGGGGCACCGTATTGGTTCCACACATAGTTGTTCTCAGTATAGTTGGCTTTCCGCCAGGGCAAGATTTTCGACCTCAGGACCTTTCAGTAGGCCTCAACCCTAGTTTTCCCATTTGCTTGGAGAAAAAGGCATCCATTTTCATCCCATCAGAGGCAATGACTCCCAAGCACATTGTTTAGGCCGGATGTTTTGTCCTGAAGGTGCCTTGGACTTCCTCATCCGATGTTGCTAAAAAATGCTGTTTCTGTGGTTCATTTTTTTTTTTTGGATCAAAATCCGCTTCGAGCAGATCCAAAAACCTTTGCTGTTTATATTCCTTTTCACATCTTTTATAAGATTTTGATCAAATCATAACCATGTGTAAGATAAACAATACATATATCGGAACATTGCTTGAGATGTCCCCTGAAACCTTAATTAGGGCAAAAAAATCATTTTAATGACGCAGAAAATTTCACTATCGCGCTGTGTATTGTAATTGTATAGGTTACCATGCCATTTTTTAATTTCTTATTTTTACATTCCAATTTTAAACTCAAATTATAAAGATACATCAACAAATATGATTAATAAATAGCTTATTTACAGAGATGATTTTTCAAACAACTTTCAAAAACAAATAGAAACATAATATAAAGTAAAACATTTCACTTTTTATATTTAATGCATCAATTAAAGGAATGATCAAAGTTTGAGTTTTGTGTTTAGACTAATGAGTAGGATATTTATTGTACCTATAAAAGTATTATATTTAAAAAATATATACATATATGAACATTGGTTGAACATACCCATGTTTAAAAACTATTTACAAACAACTATGAAGCCAAATTTGATTAAAGACACATAAGATTTGCTTTAATAATGGATATTATTCTATAAGATAACTTTTGTAACCTTCATTTATTTAAAATGTGGACATCATAATTAAAATATAACTTTTATTAAAAGTTATTCAATATTTCTTTACAACATGAATTTATTTAGAATCAAAATGCTAATGAGATTCAATATCAAACCCAATGCCCCCAAAAGAAGTATATGGCAATTAAATTAACCTAAAAACTACTAATTAGATATACATGTATTTTGTTATACGGCTTTCTCGTTATAACTCTCCATATACTCTATAAATGAACATAATATATTATAATTTGTCAAGCATGAATTACCCTAATTAGCAATTGTTGTTCACGCTGTGTCAGACTATTTATCATTCCATTTTTTTTATTGGTCCGATAGCAATGTTCAATATAGATTACTATTAAATACATTAATTCCCTTACAAACTATTTATAAATTAGAGTCGAGCATAGGATAAATAACTTTTTACTGAAGTCGCAGATTGCTTCATTAACAGAATATCGAAGGCATAGAGTTATTACACCAAATGAACTTATTTACCAAAAAATAAATATGGAGAATGCATCAAACCACTTTAATAATAATAATAATATTTTTTATTTTATTTGCCTAATAACAAAGACTTTTGTTATTCAAACTGATCTTTTTCCACTTTCAAACTGGTGAAAAACATTTCATAGATTTTTTCATCCTATAAAAACTGTTTAGTAGAGTATCCATTATATATTTATTTTTTATATTATAATGAAATTTTACATTATTTTTGGCTTTCATACCATTAACTAGATTTTTTTTGTCCTTCCATACCATCAATATTTATTTCCTTTAAAAAGGGAAAAAATACGACTGCTTAAATCAACTTTAAAGTTTTGCAAGATTAAAAATTTGTTTTGATTGTCATTTTAATAAAATATTATTAAAATAATAGATTATTAAATAATTAATAATTTTAATTAATTAATAATTTCATTTCGAAATAAGAAGGCAAAAACAACTTTTCCTTCATATTGTTTAATTTTTTTCCATGTGAATAACTAAATTTGTATCTATAAATGATATAAAAACAATAATAAATATTAATTTGAAATTTCATTCAGTAATAACAGAAGACGAACTCATTTTTTATAATATATCGTAATAATCTGATCCTTCATTATAAATTTATATATCATGATTATAATGATCAATTTGCTTAAAATAAATTGTTGAACGATCAAATTTCCTATGATCATTTAATGTAAATGAAAGTTAAATTACCACCATATAGAAAATCTTATAGATTACTTGGGAATTTTACACATTGTCCGGGGATTTATGTATCTATCAAATATCTGTACTGATGTTGAGCGATTGGTTGATATTTTTGAAATGGAGGTGACATTAAAATAGGATGGAACAACTAATCAATCATTGCAGAATATTTTTTGACTATAATAATATAATTTTTTTTAAATTCAATCTCTCGATTTAGTAGATTATATTTTATAATACCCTATCATTTTAGATAAATTTGGACAAAATTTTGAGAAAAAACAGTATAATTATGTGATCTATGGTGCACTAAATGTGAAATTGTACATTGTTTTGTCGATTAAATTTTGAGATAAACATATCAAATGAAATTTTGAATGGTTATGTAGTCCCTAAAATATGAAATTTCCATTTTTCATGAAAACAAAAAATACTGTAACTATATAAGATAACACTTTTAAATGTTCACCTTTCTGTTTTTAAAGAAAAAACTGACAATAGTTAATTTTAATCAAAATATGACAACATATTGTACGTAATGTAAATATATAAGGGTGTACTGTAAAGACAAAATTTGGGAATTAAGTATTCCCGTATATTATTTATTTAGGATTTTATTACTCTAAACAAGAAAATAACCATCAATTGTCTCAAAAAATGGTGATTCATGTACACTTTTTGATTTGAAAATCTGTAAAATGTCGAAAAAAAAATGAAATATTGATAAAAATTCTTTAGAAAAAATTATTCATTCATAGTTAATTCGTGAAAGGTAATCGAAAAAAATGAATTAAATATTTATTGTCAATGAAAAATATCAAACTTATGTATTATAAAAATAAAAATATGCTTAAATTAAAACAAATCAACCCTAGAAATTAAAAAAAAATAAAAGGTCGTATTTTTAAGAGTTCAATATACATTTTTTGTTGTCCAAAAATATAAATTTTTGGGCATTAATGAACAACGAAAGTATATTTGATAATAATATATACTACACTTGGCATCAAAAAATGAGATTTGAGCAATACAAAAATGAAGACAACATCAAAATAAATCCACGTAATACGCGGTACCAAAGAGAATATTTATTTATTGGCAGCATGTTTGGAACTAAAATATTTATACCATGAGGCATGTTAGAGAAACATTGCTAAAATATTTTTTCATAAATTACACTTAGTAAAATAAAAATCTTGTAATTGGATTTAAATCGATAATTTAAAAATATAACATCAAAATTTCCTTCTTTTTTTTCCCCGACATTTTACAGATTTTCAAATCAAAATACATCCATGAATGATCATTTTTGGGATGTTTAATAAATAATTTTATTGTTAAAAGGAAAAATAAAAATATCCAGCAATACTAAATTCTCAACTTTTTTCATTACTGTGCAGTCTAATATACCTATATTAAAAATTAATCCATAGAAGATGAAATTTCGAACAAGAGGGAAAAATTTATTTTGATTCATTAATTTCTATTCATCCTCTATGTATGAATTATTAATGTTGTCAAGAATGGGGTAATGGACTTGAAAAGCCCTATTCTTAATTGAATCCCAATAATATTAAAGGAGATTGAGATCTAGGGATGAGGACTGGCAAATCTTTTGGAGCTAATAATAATTAAAGTTGTTGATATTTTGATTTCTGACTTTATTTTGAAGTGGGGGTTCGGGACTATATCATTCAAGTTTTTCTTTTCAGAGATTTTGAACACTTTTTTCAACCCATAAACTCCAGGAATTTTCTTTCCAATCTCCATTAACTGCTCTCCAAAGTTTCTTATTGTTATGTCACATACGATTTGCTTTTTCAAAATGAAGAAAGGACCATTGAATAAATCAATGATTATTTGCCGATTGCGGTCATACTAATTCATTTCGATGGAGAAGAGAGGTGATGTTTCCTCTATGGAATGTTTTAAATTTTGCTATCAAATCAAATAAATTTCAACTATGCGTGATCATAACAGAGTGTTTAAAAGCACTTGTATACCTGTGCTTACAGCAATTTTTTTTTTCGATTCAAACTCCACTGTATTTTGTAATAGTAGAAAAAAATTAAAAAATACATTTTTACAGTTACAAAATATATTAATAGGTAAATTGTTTTATTCCCAATTTCTCAAGAAATAGCTTTGGTTCCTAAAAAAAATGCATAAGCTATGTATATCTTTGAAAATATACCACATTTAATTATATGTAGTGTTAGGAATTAATCAAGATCGAACTAATTTACAAAACATCCTACTTTTTCGAAGAAATTCATTTAAAATAATCTGTTAGGAATATAGGTATTAATACCGATCATTAATTTAAATATAAATATATAGGTTGAGCTATAGGATTAACCATATCTTTATTTTAATACATATTGAAAGAACTAATTATGTTTTGGTAATGCTTATTTTTTCATCTTCTATCATATTGAAAGTAGATTTTACCAGATCTCCCTCTATACATATAAAGTCAACTACCCATAACGTTCCTCGATTATTGAAATTTTACGTTTTAGATATTGATCTATTTTTATATATTAGTAATATTTTACATGTAAATAGTAAATTCATTTTTTTGCAAATAGATGATCAGTTCTTAAGTTATTACAAATTATTTGTTTTTAAAATTTTGTTTCACTGTCCGTTATGGATTCTTCATTTTTGACGTAGTTAATGAACTTAGGTTCAACGTTAACCTAAATTTTATTTCTTGATACAGAGTTGATATAGACACATAATTACACTAATTAATTATAACAATATTAGATTTGGGCATCCGCGAGATATAATTAAGTGACGTTGGATATAAAAAATGATACCCATTTATTTTTAAATATTTGTATCTGTAAAGATGTTAAGCCATGCAAATGATGAGGGACCCTGGACTTCCTTCAAAATGTTTTCTTGTCCAAAAGGGGCAGAATTCTCTTTAATTACTATTTGTGCTAGACTGTGTTATCTTTACCGACATGCATTGACTCTCCTAATAAGTAAGTTGATTTATTCTTCTTAGAAGGCGAGAATTGAGTCACTTGATTGTATCCTGAAATATCTTGAACTGTTAAATATTCCAATTAGTTGGCAATATATACAAAACTAATAATTGTATTTTACACAATTTTTCACCAACAGTCTTGTCAAAAACTTCAGAATAGTAACCAGAAGAAGTTGATTGAGGTGTTTGGACAAATTATTCATCTTGTTCCAATTTGAAATCATCACCTTCAGAATTGGATTACAATGTAGGGACGAGATTACTGTCTTACTTTTTCAATAGATAATTTTTTCTTCGATATCCTTGCACAATAACAAATTGAATCAGAATTACTTGTTCAGCAAAATGTATTTTTATATTTAAATAAGGAAGGTATACAATTTATTTTTTTTAAAGTGGTCCATTCATTATTTAAAGTGATGATATCTGACCTAGGTAGTTTTTACTATATCAACGAAACGATGACCTAATTTTTTTTAATAATATGAAATAAGAGAATTCAAGAAATTTTGAACAAATATCATTAAAAAGGGATATATTTCATTGAAACCAAATGGGTATCAAAAATGATACAGTCTGGTATTTATGAACTTTTGTAAAAAAATGAACCATTGAGTTTGATATGGGATAAGCTGAAACAAATTTATCAAACCTTGATGAAAAATTGCAAAAATTGCGAATAGTTCCAAAAAGATACATTTTTGCTACAAAAAAAAGTCGTATTTATTCTGAAAGATATTTTAAAAACATATTAATGCTCTTTTCAGCATTAAAATCTAATTTCAAGAGATTTAAAGCAATTTTATTAAAATTGGGGTTCAGAAAATCCCAGCTAACAAACGAATGGTTAACCCAAATTCTAAGTAAGATGGAATTATTGCGTTTTAGCACTAAATGTAAAACGACAGTTATAGAACAAACATATATTTACTTCTCTAAGAGTGATCTAGATTCAAACACAAGCACACTTATTTCTGGAGAATAATTTCTAATCTTCATTTTTTGTCAACACTTTGGTCAACTCCAAGTTGTAAACGTTGTCATTTTACAATATAATGATCCTTTCCATATGGTTACAATATTTTTTCATTAATTCAATTTTTATAAAACTATTCTTTCGCATACTAATGCATAATCTTAGTATAGGCATGATACATTAAATAAAAAATTTAACCAAATTTTAGTTTTATTGTTCAGGATTATTGTATGAAAATTAGTAGATTATGTTGTTCAATTTGTATTTGGCTTATGGCCTTGTGATTATGTAAATTATGTGAAGTATCATTTAGTCAATCCCAAACAAAAATATTAATAAAACTCTAAAAATGAAAAGTTTGAGCTAGACAGCAAAAAAAAAAAAAGTTAATGTTTATTGCATTAGATGGATACACCTGAATATGTAGAACAAATAAAATTATACTTAAAATCAAAGATATACTTAGTTTTAATGCAATTATTTAATAATACATTTTTTATTTGTCCATTATTACATTTTCTTTATATTTGATTATCCTTTTAAAACAATTTTGTCCATATCTCACAATGACATAAGCAGTTGTGAGTACAAAACATTTATTTATTTTTTCTAACGTAAAATGGCGTAATAATAGAATTAAAGAAAGGAAGAGTGAGGTTTAATCAAGGTGGCTAAATAATATATAGCAGCAAGGGAATTTTCTCAGATTAACACTTGCGTTCTTCAGTTTGAGCTTTTTATTAATGGTATTTACTCTCATTCTTGTTCTGGTTTCGACAAAGGATATGATGATTTCTTTTTGCCAGTTAAGATATAATTCAATTAGATGATTATGCAGCCTTTCAAATACGTTTTTGTCAATTGCGTCTTCATAGTTTTGAAAGGTTGTTTCGGGATACCTTTGCGTCTGAATCAAAGGCTCTTCTTGGGACTCAGTAATCCAACTACACATTTTCGTGGGTATTTCATTATCAGTCTCTGTTTCCGACTCAATACTGGTTTCCAGGAGGTTACTTGCTTCCAATAGTTGTTTTACAAGATTTTTCCTTTCGCAACTTTCCTTACGAATGTCTGTTGAAGATTTGGGTTAATCTAAAATGGGAAAGGAAAGGGAATGTGGAGTGAGGGGACAACATCACTTTTGAATTTCTTCCTAGTCTTTAAGTCAAGAAACTCACCCTCGAGATTCCCCTCAAAATCATTGGATGTAAAATACCTATCACAAATCTTGGCATTCTTAATATTAATTGGGTCTTTTCTCCTGCTGACTGAGATCCAATTACGCTGGAGCATCAAATCTTTCTGAGGAAATGCAAAATACTGGGCATCCCGTGGATTGAGAAAGCAGACCATAGCACAAACATGCTTTGAACCACGAGGTGATGGCATTTTTGCTAAACAGATACAAATTAGTGCACTTCACTTCTATGAAATTATCTTAAATGCCGCAATAGTGACGTCACTAGGTCAGCTGAGTCAGCTAACAACAACCAGACTTCTATAGAAGACCATTGTTGTCTCACCATTATATTTACATAGTCACCTTGGGTTTAATGAATATGCTATTTTTTTTTCTTTTTTTACAATTTAAGTTTTTATCCGTAAATGAAGGGTAATAGTATACCTTGTTTACAGAAGAGTTCCATAATGACTGATATGCCTTTGCAATCTTAGCAGAGGACTTCAAATTTTGGGATACAGCTGCGATCAGAGTAGCTCTGAATTCTTTGATTATGATGAGCTCAAATATAGCCAACTACTGAATGATCATGTTAAAAGCTTTTTTGAGGCCAAATATATGGTTCTTGTTTTTGAGTGGTTTGACTTTCAACATTTTTCAACAAGATCATATTCAGGTCCCATATCTCGATTAAATTATTAAAACAAGGCAAAAACTCTTTACATTGTTAATATAGAAATTAAGACTACATTTTTAGTTATTTTACATAATTTAAAATCAATATATAATTTTTTTAGCGAAATGAAAATTTAACAGAATCTTAAACCAGCAAAGATATTTGTCGAAAAAATAATCCTTGATAAGTAGTCCATTTTTCCATGTATTGAAAAAATTATTTATTATTATACTCCAGCAATTGAAAATACAATAATATAATGTTAATTTCCCCGACATTTTTCCTAACATATAAAAAGTTAAAAACTTAGGTTTTCCTACAAACGTAGAATCTGCAACCTAAAGATTAAATCCAAGGAAAATAAAATTTGGAATATGTAATTTTCTTACCAAATCCCAAACTGTCGAATTTTGAAAAAATTGAAAAACAAACCGGCCAAGCCTATACCTCCTTGAAATATAAAAATAGCATCATCATCAAAACTTGACGTGTGAAATGGTTGAAAGTTAAAAAGATAGACAAGTTACTTAAATGAAGAAATTGAATGACTTTTCCAAAACCCAATTTAAAATGATTGACATGGAGTCATATATTACATGTATAGGTGTAAGAATAATGTAAAAAATAGAATATTAGATGTTAATGCCACTTATGAATACATACATACTCGTTAGACGGGTTCTTAATTTTGTTAAAATTTGAAAATGTAGGGTGGGACATAATTCAAAATATTTTTTCAAAAAAAAAAGGAATATGATGGAACGACGAAGTTCAATCATATAATACTATTAGCAAAGGGTTGCCCGGTGTTGCTCGGGCTAAAGAGGGAGCGGGAAATTACATGGACAAAGGTCAATGTGATTTTTTTATAATTTATATTCCCCTATTGGGCGGAGATCATAATAATTTTGTACCTTTATATTATATGAAATATGTTATAATAAATTTATATAAAAAAGTTGTATTTTAAACTTCAAAGAAGTTACCAACATAAAAAAATGGAAAAATTGCCTAGATGAGAAATCTATCTATATTTATTTTTAAATTGCAAAATCAAAATTTGTAAAAAAAAATAGTCAACAGAAGCTTAAACCTGCCAAGATATTTGACGAAAAAATAATCCTCAATAAGTAATTGCAAATATTGAAAGAATTATTTATTATTATGTTCCAGAAATTGAAAATACAATATAATAATGTTAATTTCTTAATTTTATGCCTAAAATGCATGGTTTTGTGACATTTCTTCCCAATAATAGAGAATTGATGAAAAAAGGGGAAAAAATAAAAAATTATTTTGATAAATGTCAGTTGTTACAGTTAAAGATCAATATTTAGCTGTCAAATTTAAATGAAAACGAATTCCCAGACACATTCCCCAAACTTTATTTTATATACAAATCCAGTATTCAATTGGAAATACATTTTTTTGCATTTGAAAAAAAAAAAAAATGCAATTATTCCCACTTTATTTTTTGCCAATAACTTTTTTAATTTTGTATAATTTTAGAAAACGTCCTTATTCTTTAAGTTTTTTTTTTTTTTTTTGTCTACAGCCACTTTTTGACTTATAACTTAATTCTGTATCTAATCCCCTTGTGCTCCAACAACAATTGTTGTTTTTTGGATAAAGATCTTTAAAAAATAATCAATATTTGTATTGATACACATTTGTAACCCATCTATTTTTATATGACTGAAAACAGACAAGATTTACAATCCCCTTGAATTTAATTACTTTGCGCCTTTCTAACAATATAAGTTAATAATATATTATTTAAATTATAATTATAAACTTTACTTTTGATATCATAGAAATAGCAAAAAAGATAAACTTCTAAATAATTTGTAAAATAAAAAATATCCTAATTCAGTAAGAAGTTTTGTGAACAATAGCTTTAATTTCTTTCCTCTTTTGCTCCTTCATAATTTATTAACGTCCTCCATGGAAGATTTATGATTAGTGTTGTCTCGGTCTTTATTGAGGACCTTGCTCCAAACTGGGTCCATCCAATCTAATCCCACTTTGATTTCCTTAAAGAAGGTAAAATCGATCCCTCGGGGCGTCATCCAGTATGTTTTTCTTTTTATCAATTATTCTCTTATACAATAGAATATATATATCCATGAGCCAGTCCTAAGAGTAGATTGGAATGGATAGAATAAAAAAGGATTGACACAACATGAGTTAGAATGGAGTAATTATATTTTTGAGTCTTTGCTTAATGTATTAAAATTGATTGACTACTTGATTCGAGAAATTACAAATAATACATATGCAAAACTTGTGCGTCGTATTAAAAAATACATAAGCTTTTGTTTAATAAATATTTTTGAATTTTAGGCTCAGAATTATATTTTTAAATACATGCATGATTAAATTCACATTTGGACATCATTTGATCCCGTGCAACAATAAAAACTTCCTTGAGAGCCTGAAAAAGGAATCATATATTAAATAAAAAATTACTTTTCCTTATAATACACATAATTGAATCTATGATTTGATATATAATATTATACAGTAGGCACGGCACGTATTAGCACATAATAGAGTAATATTATTTGACCATAAAGTAATATTAAGTCAATGACATTATTTTTACCAAATAGGTAAAATAATATTACAAAAGTACGTCATTTATGAAAAAGACTAGGTTTAAAAATAAAAAGGGGTCGGCTTTAAATAAAAGATAAAATGTATTTGTTTGTGCAGAGAAAAACATTTTAGTGTTTCTAATATTGAGTAGTAAGTTTGGTTAAATAATATAAGTATATTCATCTTCAACTAAGTGTAGGTTAAATAAATTAGCTATAGTTTAAAATTATGAATTTTTTGGCTGGATTCATATTTCTAAAAGTTTATGCAACTAAGAAACTCTTTTTAAATATAAAATTAAGCAAATTTCAAAGAAGTTTTGGTTATTTTAGTGCAAACAATTTACCTCTTTCAAATTTTGACACATGACGTATTTTTTATGTAAAGTTCTACACTTTTTATTAGATTATGGGGTTGAGTTTTACTTTTAGTCATTACGATTGAAACATTACTTTCTTGTTATAAAATGAGCTTTTGAAAGGTAGTTTATTGACATCTACCAGATATTTTCAAAAAATTGTGCTTAAAACTAATGACTATTGGATATTCCAGCCTTCAAATAATAAACAAAAAACTACTAACCATAAAAAACCATTGCATTTCACATCTATTCCTCAATTTTACTCAGGAACATTTAGCTTAAATAGAATAAGATCAAAGCCCAAAATCAGTTAGTACCTAGTTAAGAAATTCTTGATAACTATAAAATAACTATTCAATAATTTTAAGAGTTGTTTACAAGTTAACAATGAGTGTGGTTCCGGACAATGATAAGAGGAAAATCATACAAGAAATTTCTATGTATATTTTTAGAGTTTGTTATTTATTAGTAACATTATTTTCTCATTTTCTTTACCCTATAAAAACTCCAAAACAAGCTTTATATGGCATTTAGATAGATGATCAAATCTTTGCTGTAGCCTATGGGAAACAGGGTTACTTTCAATTAGAACTTGAGGAAAATAGTTGAGTCTCACGTGTTTTATACCAGCATGGGAAGATATTTAATCTCAAGGGAACTAAATTTGTTACTAGACGTTTATGATCCTGTGGGTAATAAAGCTTTTAAGACGTTGGAAAATGTTGAGAAACTAAGGAAGAATGTAATAGTTTCAGATACAAATATGAAATGTCATTTTAAAGATACGAAGGAAACGATGCAAGGTGTAAAGAAGCCAAAATAACTCTAAATAAATCGAAATTCTAATATTAAAAAAAAAACTTGATTATTTATAGAAATTGAGTAGCAATCCAAGAGTATCCTACTTCAAAAAATATTACAGAATTGAGAAAGTTTGTTTGGTATGAGTAATCAACTAAGATTATTTGTGATAAAGTTTGAGATGAATATTATGGCTCTACAAGGTATGTTACTGAAACATGTACAATTGAAATGGAATCCAATCATGAAAAAACCATTTACGGGTATAAAATAATTACTACAATCTCTTGCACTTGTTTGACCTACAGAAAGAAACTAAACATCTAACAGATGCGTCGAGGAATTATGGATAAGGATTTGGCTTACATCAAAAACATGGTGAAGATTGAAGCCTCATCAAAGCTGACTCAAGATATATCAATAAAATAGATATGTGATGGTCAAATTAAAGCTTCTTAGAGTCTTATGGGCAATAAAAAAACACAAACATTACTATCTTGGCAAAACATTATTTTTAAAAGTCGACCACTAAACCCTCCTAAGCATTTTTAATTCTCAAATATATGATATAATAGAAAATCCTAGAATTATATAAGAAAACTTCTCCATTTAGAGTCAAGACTTTGTAGAAAAACGGATTCACTCACTTTGCACTTGATTGTGTAAGATACCTACGGGGGAGGATTTAATTGAAGAAGAGGAGGTGATAACAGCAGTAAGGGCAATGATGAACGTTATCAGGTTCAAAGCAGAGCCTTTTTTTAGAGCTGACAATAATGGAAAAATTCCAGCTGAAATAAATTCAACCACAAAATTAGATCTACGGATCCTATACTACCAAAGAATTTACAAGCATCGTGGAAGGAGAGAAAGGATATGCATACGCAGCAGGAATGAATATAATGATGGTAAACACCAAGAATCTCAAGGAGATAAAAAAAAATTCAAAAGTCCAAATAAAATAGAGGGTTTCGATTCTTTGGTATCTAAATGGGACTTCAATTCTGAGAGTTAATACAAAAACTTATAAGCAAAGGTTAAGTAATGAATAAATTCTGCTTTGAACCATGAAATTGATCAATCCTTGTAAATCGATTAATTTGAATAGCTTGGGCTGAAGGGGTGAGTGTTTGACAGAATTTGCCATACTATTATTGTCCCAAAAAAGAGCCATGTGATGTACCATAAGGTGGAACTTCCATGACCCTTTGTATTGGTAATAAAAAAGATATAAGTATTTGATTAAGGTTCTTGTATGTTTTTTCTGGCTCAAATTAGTTACTTTTGTTGAAAATTGTTCTTTTATAATAAAAAGAAAGTCAAGTGAACTTTTTGGAAAAATATTTTTTACATAATTACGCATAATATTTCATTGAAGTTTTTATGCTATCCCTCAAAACGCTGAACGTGTTTTATGTATCAGAGGGACCTTTCTAAAGTTTTTCTTTATATAAGAGCATAATTTTTGCATTAATGAAAAATAAATGAAAATGTTATTGCTTTAATATAAAATTTAAACTCATTGGTGAAGAAATACTAATATTTTTATCCTAATTTATAAAAGTTTTTTGCTCCATTCTATAAATGGACCAATCGATTTTAAATTATTCTTTTCCCACAATTCGTTTTAAATCTGTTGTTTAAATTGTATTTTATATTGATTGATTTTATATAAAAATATCTCTTTTTTTTTAATTCTGGAAGGAAAATATATCTCAATTTAACAAATCAAAATGCAATAATATAAAAATAAGAGGTGTGTAGAATGTTTTATTATTTTTTTTTTATATATGAAGATTATTATTGTACTGAGACAAATCCAGCAGATAATAGTTTAGAAATTTGCTTGGATTTGCAATGTAGGAGTACAGGAACAATTGCATCAAGTAATTTTTTGATATCATAAAACAATTTCAAAATTATTTTTATTTTTTAATTCTAATACAAAAAGGATCTACAGTCAATCTCTTTATAGATTATCTAATTATAAAATTAATAAGACAGCAAATGATTGTAGAACTTTCATGAATAAAAAAATAATGAAAATTAAAAGCAAGAAACCATCAAACGATGAAATAAACTTGACAAATTCTTGACTTTGGACCAAATTTCATTTTTAAATTCAACAGAAGTTTAAGTCGTTTACTGTTTGGACTTAGAAAATATTTTACCTCTTTAAAAATTCTGAGCATTCCGTGATTTTATTCTGATAGCTCTTTGTTGAAAATGATCCTACTTTTAGAAAATTCTCCTGGAGTAAGGGAGAGTCAATTCAGGGACAGTGGAATCAAGAAACTTCTTATAGTCTTTGTTTCTGACGGTCAAATTTGAGAAACCATACATTAAAAAAATAATTGAACGGAATTAAACATCTAAAGATAAACTATAAACGCGGACTTGATTATAAAATAGCTAATACTTTAGCAGATACTGTCTTACTTTTTCAATAGATAATTTTTTCTTCGATATCCTTGCACAATAACAAATTGAATCAGAATTACTTGTTCAGCAAAATGTATTTTTATATTTAAATAAGGAAGGTACACAATTTATTTTTAAAGTGGTCCATTCATGTCTGACCTTGCTTGAGCCTTTTTATACGCAATCTAAGGACAAAAACATTATTTAAAGTGATTGGATATCAAATATGATACCAACTAGGTAGTTTTTACTATATCAACGAAACGATGACTAATTTTAATCTAATTTTTTGTGTGTAATAATATGAAATAAGAGAATTCAAGAAATTTTGAACAAATATCATTAAAAAGTATATCACAATATTTCATTGAAATCCAAAGGGGTATCAAAAATGATACCCTAGTCGTTTTGGCATTTATGAACTTTTGTAACTAAAAATGTATACGTTAACTTTGAAAGGATTGAGTTT